>NC_052572.1:28241484-28541484 GCF_016699485.2 Gallus gallus | reverse complement strand
AGTCCAGGCAAATCTTGGACAAGTCCAAGAAAGCCTGTACCTTTGTCTCAAAGCTTGCTGTTGGACAACTTCAACAGATGAACAAGTCCAAGAAATCTTTTGTATGAAGACTTGCAGGCCAGGGACAGTAAGAGATCATAGAATCACAGAATCATAGAATTACTCAGGTTGGAAAGGACCTCAAAGATCAAGTCCAACCGCAGCCTAACCATAGAACCCTAACTCTAACAACCCTCTGCTAAGAGATAAGCAGCTGCCAGAGATAATCACCCACTCAGTGGTCTATGAGCACCCTTTTGGGGGCACATCTCCAGGGAGATAACCATCCAGAGAACCTGCATGCCCATAGGTCCTCAACGAGACTCCTATCTAAGTGCCAGGAATGCAGCGGTGGCAGAAGAGGACAAAACAGACGCACCAACAATCAAGGAGGGGTATGCTCGATACAGGATGCCTCAGGGCATGATACTTGCCTGGTGCTTGATTCTCCTGGGCCTGCTACATGATACCTGCCTGTTTCTCCTGGACCAGCTGTTGGTTGCCTACTACTTACCCGCTTGCTGCCTAAGGCCGGCCATTCTGCCACCGCCTCCCCCTGCCCTTACTCCTGCATCAGCCTTGGACCATCAGAACAGCACACAATGGATTCCACTGGATCCCTGGTGGTGACTATCCCTGCATAACATAATTATTGCTTTTTTCCTATCTTTCCTATTGCCTGCCTTCCCTTCCACATCACCCTAATTTGTATTAATTGCCAACCTTTCCCTTCCCCATTACTTTAATTGATAAAACTGGTTGGATGACATTTGACCTCCCCTGTGTCTCAATCTCACATTGGGTATATCAAAGAATGTCCCTTCACTCTGATGACAGAGGGTCCCAACCACACGTCATGCAACTGATGCTACATGGAGCAAATGGGTTGCACAGATCACATGGTGGGCTTGAATAAGAAATCCCAGTCATCCAGGAATCTTAAAGTGATTATGGACTGGCCCGAAGACAAAGATTTTAGAATATTGACAGAAGAGGAGCTGACACATACTGAAGAAGCCCTACTACATAGGAAACTGACCAAAAATGAGAAGAAACACGCTCTGATCACTGATGGGTTCTGTTGCATTGTGAAAGCATGGGAGGTAGAGTCCTACACAATGAGCTGCAGAAGCTACTGAAGGAAAAGGCACGTCAAGTTAATTTGTAGAGGTGAAGGCCACCCAGACAGCTTTAGACATGGTTGAATGAGAAAAGTAGCTAGTACTCTACCTCTACACTGGCTCCTGGTCAGTGGCAAATGCCCTATAGGGGTGGTTACAGAGCTAGAAGCCAAACTGGCAGCGCACAGGCAAACCCATCTGTGCTGCTGCACTGCGGACAATGCAGCCCAGGCAGAGAACATGGTCATACAGATACTTCACACAGATGCTGACATAGCCAACAGTTGTGCCATTGAAGAACATCAAAACAACGAGCAGGTGGATTGGGCCACTAGGACTGAAGTGGCTCAGGTATATCTGGACTGCAAATATAAGGGTGAACTATTTGCAGCTCGATGGGCCCATGACACTGCAGGCCATAACGGAAAAGATTTAACCTATAGGTGGGCTTGGGATCAAGAGGTGGACTTGACTATGTATGCTACTGCACAGATTATCCATGAACATAGCAGGACATCATTCGGAGGGAATGAGTAATTCCTTGTGCATCACTTGCTATATACATATATTTGTCATAATTAATATACTTTTCTTTTTCTCTACTTCACAAGTTCTACTTTATTATTATTATTATTATGGTCATCTTCTATCGCACTGAGAAGGGGAGTGAGTGAACAACTGCATGGTGCTGAGCCACCTGCTGGTTTAAAGCACAACACATGCTCTAACAGGTCCATGATCTTTTCAAATAAAGGGCTGTGACTGTGCGCTTACTCCAACCTCCCCTTTCAGCCTGGCTGTTATACTCGTGTCCTTGCTCCGTGAAACTTTGGTGACTACAGTTTTGGGGGAGATTATGTAGAATAACTATTGGAGGCAACTTATTGACATGTCCTCCCTCTTCAGAGAGTACGGTGTTGAGGAAGCCCCCCAGGGTGGAATATGCTGTGATGCTGCTGTGAATATGCAAGCAGTCTGTTCCATGATAGCTCCCTAAGCAACCCAACATGTACCCCTAAACGTTAGTAACAGGGGAGCTTGGTATGTTGACTCTAAGAGATACAGCACAGACGGTGGGATGGAGTACAAACAATGCAGCCAGGCTCTGTCCTAACACCACAAGGATAGGAACATGGTGGTACCATGGAACAGATGAACTGCATAGTTGTCACTGTGAGTCAGCAGCTTTTTCTTTCTCCATTGTAACAATCACACAAATATATATATGACTAAAGTACTCAGGAAAGTAGTATAAAAATGACTTAAGAGGAGAAATTTGGGGGAAGCTACCATCCATTACCACCCATCCAGTCAGGAGGACATGGATGACTTCTGGGATTTCTTACCTGTTAGATAAGATTCACACAATCGGTTTAACCAAGTGCTTTCCCAGGAAACTTAGAAATCTCTACAGAATTTCTCCATAATTTAACTTGTTTGCAGTAAGGCATTTTATTCCCATTCTTGTTATTCCCATGTGCTCTGGAAACTGTATTTATCACCATCAGTCCAAAAGAATCTGTTGCTTCAATAAAGCACTATACATTAAACTATACACGAGAGTTCCCACTGAGCATGACCAGACTCTTTAATGGCAGATTTTTAATGCTCATTTGACCATGACTAGATAAAGGTGCTTCACACTATGCATGAATTCAAGATCACAGAATCACAGAATTTTAAGGTCTGGAAGGGACTTCTGGAGATCATAAAGTCCAGTCTCCAGAATGGAACACAAAACTCCAGGTGAGGCCTCACCAGGGCAGAGTAGAGGGGGAGGATCACCTTCCTTGACCTGCTGGACATACTCTTTTTAATGGACTCTGGGATCCAATTGGCCTTCTTGGCCATCAGGGCACACTGCTGGCTCATGCCAAACCTGTCATCCACTGGGACACCCAGGTCCCTCCCTGAGGAGCTCCTCTCCAGGAGGTCATCCCCCAAACTGTACTGGTGTGTGCAGTTATTCCTCCCTGTGTGCAATACTCTACACTTGCTTTTGTTAAACCTCATCTGGTTCCTCTCTGCCCAGCTCCCCAGCCTGTCCAGGTCGGGCTGAATGGCAGTACAGCCTTCAGGTGTGTCAGGCATTCCTCCCAGCTTTGTATGATTGTATGATATCATTGGGTATGACCAAACTACTCAAGGGTGGCAGTGTGAGCCTCTTCAGATGAAACTGACTTATGTCGAACTGTGTAGCTACCCTTTAATGCAACAGGGGGCCCAGAGCTGAATGCAGCTCTGCAAGTGGGGTGTCAGAGCACAGGGGGGACAATTATCTACCTCACCCTACTGGTCACAGTTCTTCTGATGCAGCTCAAGCTACACTGCACCTCTTGGGTTGCAGACACACACTGCCTATTTATATTGAGATCTTCCCCCCCAAGTATCCCAAGTAATTCCCCACAGGGCTGTTTTTTATCCACTCAGTGCCCAACCTACATTTGTGCTCTGGACTGCCCTGACTTCACAGAGATCACAGAATTGTAGCGGCTGGAAGGGACATCTAGAGATCATCTAGTCCAACCCCCTCTCAAAGCAGGCACCCTAGACAAGGTTGCACTTGACTTATTTGAATTTCTGAAGATTTGCATTAGCTCACCTCTCAAGCCCAGATGACAGTCCCTCACTGTACCACACATCTTCACTGTACCACACAGCTTTGTGTCATTCATACATTTTTTAACTGAAAGCTACAGCCTTTATATTTTTCCTGTTAATCTTACGGCTTCTGCTGTCACAGTAGAATTGAAATATTTCCAACAAATAACTATAATCTTACTTCACTCAGTTTTATTTTGTCTTCTGCCCTTGCAAAAAACAGCAAAAATGCTTTATAGGCCACCTATACTTCCATGGGGACCCCAGAGAATGACATTCCACTTCCTGTTTGAGTTCCTGGCTTAACATCACGAAACAAATAACTCTGCTGGTTTATCCTGTATTAGTGTGGGCACACAATCTCATCATTTGATTGTCTGCTCATTTCCTCAGTCTTATACGCTTGTTTTTTCTTCCAGTCTTCAAGTCTGTAAGCATTGACATATTTTCTCTGAGTACACTTATGCCACACCACAAAAAGCATATACATTTTATTTCTCCCCTCACAGTATGTGTATAAATATATATATGTAACTTAATAATACCTACCTAACAGTGGAAACAGCTAAAAATGCTTTAACTATTATTCTAACAGCAAGCAGAGGAAGCAGAAAACAGACCTGAATGTGGTGGTTACAGAGGCCCTTCCTAACTCATAGTATGATGAAAGGTGATGGCCTCAAATTGCACCAGGGGAGATTCAGGTTTGGCGTTAGGAAAAATTTATTCTCACAATGAGTGGTGAAGCATTGGAACAAGCTGCTCAGGGAGGTGGTGGCATTACCATCCCTAAAGATGTACAAGAAAAGGGCAGATGTCATAATGAGCAACATGATCTATAGCAGTTACACACATTGGCTGATGGTTGGACTAGATGATCTTAGTGATCCTTTCCAAACTTAATGAATCTAGGATCAATATAATTAAACATTTTGTAAAAGTTTTATTATTCTCTCTTTTATCATATGCATTACTCCAGGTGTTCTGTACATCCAGGTGAGCACATATCCCATACATAAATACATACAGATAGAGAAAAAATATTTCTAGCGCTCCTGAGAATCATACATGTGCATGGAGAAAAGTTCCCCAAACAGTTTTGAATTCTGATGACAAAATGGGAGGACAATCCTAGAAACCTGGATCCATTCATTTCGTTCCAGGAGTATTCTCCCTTCATAGACCAGTTGTAACAACTCTGTATTGGCCAAAAACAGAGATGCATACATTTTCAGTCACATAAGCACAAGGGCATTAACTTTAAACTGAACCCAATTACACTGTGTAAAATATCACAAATCCATGACTACATAACCAAATTCTACTCTTGTATGTTTCATTTTAGAGACTTCAGAAGAAACAGCAGGAAGTTCCAAGAGCTATGAAAGTAGTATCAACCTCTTAAAACCAAATCCTTGAATTACAATTTAAACTACGTTAATTTCCAACTTCTCTTAATTACACATTAGTACAATTTGAGAGAATGGTAATCTGTAGCCAGATTTTTCCATGCCTACTATCTGATAATGAGATGTAATAACCATCTCATTCAAAGGTGAAATGAAAACAGTGTAGTTTGAATATAGCTACAAAATAAATAGCTATATTTTGACAATTCTAACAACACAAAGATTCACTCTTAGGGAAATCCTGTCAGGAAAGAAGAAGTTTCCATTTGAATTTAGCTTTAAAAAAATGAAAAAAAGTGTTCCTTGAAAATTTAAGAATTCATACAGGTTAAGCAACACTTGCTAGATGTGCATGCTAGAATTTACCATCTACTTTTCCTCCTAATCCTGAAAGATGTAACATCTCTGAAGAAATTCATTTAAATTACTAAAATTTATTCCCCAGTCATTTTCAACTCAGTTACAGGATTCTAATCTACAGACTTGCAGCACATATTTACCAGAGTAAATATGGAAAGAATAAGTAAGACAACACCCCCTGTCTCAAAGTAAGTCAAATACATTAGAAGCCTGCAACCACTCCACACAGCCAACATCCGTATTACAACTCTTTAAAATACTGAGACACTTGCTATATACTATTGCATATGCTATTTAAAAAGAAGTCACTTTCATACACGCCTAACCTAAACAGATTACTACTGCTTTGGTCCATTACAGCGTTCAGTTGGGGTGTTTCAGCTTTAGAAAGTATACAAGAAAGTTACAAATCTACAAAACTACACATTAAAGCATCACTCTTTCTAAAGTGGCAGCATGAGTAAATTCTATTGGTATTTATGTTACCTGGTTGCACACAGAGTTTAATTGTTGGGCAGTAGGAAAAGAACCAGAACTGAGCTAAAGAAGCAAATCAGAACAATTACAAAAGCTATATTCATGCAGTAATCTGAGGAATACATACAATCTAGCCATTATTCCATTGAGAGAAATTCATTACTTCACTTTCTAGTGACTGAAATTTTGCGACCAAGAATGCCAAAACACAGAAGCTTCCTTCTCTAGACATCCTCAAGTTCATATACAAAAATGGCTAGTCTACTGGAATTAAATTTTAGACTGCTCGTTAGTCTTAAGTTTAACAGCAGCCAAAGAGGAGCACGTAGCACCTGCATCAAGCTGATGACCAGGACACTCAGCTGTTCCAATCTGTCACAGGTGCAAAAAGAACAAGCACACAGGAAAAAAGTTAAAGGAAATACACTGTCCTAATTAAGATCTCAAAAATATGCTTGGATGCTTATATCCCCATTTGAAGGTATGAAGTATCACATCTGATGACATATCTGGTAAGAAGTGTCAGAGGACCATTTAACTTTGTTTTCCTTTAAAATGAAATGGATGGGGTGCATTTTCTTTTTCAAGTGAAACTGATTTTTAAATACTATTGCACAAAAAGATTGGTTAAATTCAAGGAAAAACAATGCATGATAAAATGTCAGTCAGAACTATGCCTGCTTTTAAACAAAATTAGTTAATTATTTGGTTTTTTTTTTTTCCAAACATAGTATACAATAATATTGGCACCTGCAATAATCTCCTTGTATACCCAGAGATAGCAAGGAACGCAGTCTATGCATGCTTGTTAATTATACAACATACCAAAGGAAACTAGCCATATTCAATAAATATGTATAAATAAAAAAAGCATAGTAGCTGGTCAGAAAGTTTATTTTTCTTTGGGTAAATCCCAATCAAACAGCATTAGAATCCACTAACAAGTGAAATAAAAATATTTACATAGACAGTATGGAAAAAAAAATATTTTTTAACGTTTAAGATAGTAACAGAGGTATACTCCTGCCCACATATACATTAATATGGGTAGACCTGTTGAGCAACAGACTTGCCGGTAAGCTTACTGTTAAAGATGAGGTCTGTAGTAGTTCATTCCCACACAAACAGATTTCATAATATGGTTGACTATAAGAAAAAGGAAAAAAAAAAGCCTGACTTTATCTTATTTCTACTCCTGTTTGTAGAGAACAGTTTGAAAATGTTCTATATGCACCCTGACCTGAGAAGTCATGAAGAAAACAGTTGGTTTTTTTTAAGTTTGAGATGCTGTGTGCTGTTCATTTCCAAAGTGACAAAACAGAGAAGGCACAAATATGTGGTAACACTAAATTACATCAGATTTAATCTCTAACAACAACTCTCCATTAGAGGAGGAGTAACTACTGTAAGATTCTGGATATACCATTGCTTGAAGGTATACTTATTGCTTTCTTTGCCTCGGACTTTACTACTACACCCAATTATTCACCACCTACCCAGACCACTGAGCTGGAAGACAGACAGGGAACAGAATGAAACCCTTAAAATGCAAGGGGAAACAGTTAGTGACCTACTACTCCACTTGAACACACAAACCCATGCAGCTGACTGGGATCCACCCAAGGGTACTGACAGAGCCGGCAGAAGTGCTCATTAGACCGCTTTCCTTATTTAGTGCTAGCCAAACAGGGAGGTCTCAGTTGACTTGAGCTTAGTGAACATGACACCTTTCTACCATGAATGAGGATCTAGGGCATTATTGGCCTCTCAGACTTACTTCTGTACCAGGGAAGGTCATGGAGTGTCATGACACGGCACATACTGGAAAACTGGCTGATCAAACTCAGTCAACAGGGGTTTATGATAGACAGGTCCTGCTTGACTAACCTGGTCTACCTCTATGGTCAGATCACCTGCTTAGGCAGACAAAGAAAGAAGGTTGTGCATGTTGCACTTTCATATAACATTTGATAGTGTCTCCCACAGCAAACTCCTGAAGAAACTGACAGCTCACTGCTCGGACAGATGTACTGTTCACTGGACAAAAACCTGTCTGGATGGCCAGGCCCCAAGGGTCCTTGTGAATGAAGTTAAATGTGGTTTGCAGGAGGTTACAATCAGTGTTCCCTAAGGCTCAGTATTGCAGCCAGTCTCATTTAACATTTTTAACAACTATCTGGACAAGGAGACTGGGTGCAATCACAGTAAGTTCACACGTGATATTATGCTGAGTGGGAGTGTTGATCTGCTTGAGGGTAGGAAGGCTGTGCAGAAGGATCTGGGTAGGCTGGATCAGTGGGCAACAGCCAGTTATACGGCTTTCAGCAAGGCTAAGTGCTGGGCTCACTGCTTGGGTCATAACAACCCCATGCACCTGTATGGGCTTGGGGAAAAGTAGCTGGCAGGAAAGGACCTGGGGGTGCAGGTCAAAAGCCAGCTACACATGAGCCCAGACGGCCAAGAAGGTGAACAGCATCCTGGCCTGAATGAGAAATAGTGTAGCCAGCAGGACTAGGAAAGAGATTGTCCCTCTATACTCAAGCACTGGTGGTGCTGCACATGGAGTACCATCTTCAGTTTTGGGTCCCTTACTGCAAGAAGGATGCTGAGTTGCTCTAGGACATGCAGAAAAGAGCAACTAAATTGGTTAAAGGTCTAGAAATGTATGTGGAGTGGTTGAGCGAACTGGGGTTGCCTGGCCTAGAAGAAAGGAGAGACATCATAATTCTCTACGGCTACCTTAAAGGAGGTAGCAGAAAAGAAGCCAGTCTCTTTACTCAGGTGGCAAGACATTAGGAAATGGCTTCAAGTTACAGCAGGGGAGGTTTAGACTGGATATAAGGAAGAATTTGTTCTCAGAAAGAGTGGTTAGGCATTGGAACAAGCTGCTCAGGGAAGTGGTGGAGTCACCATCTCCAAAGGTATTTAATAAGCATGCAAATGTGTCATCTAGTGACACGGTTCTGTGGTAGAGCTGGTAGACAGGTGAACAGTTGAACTTCGTGATCTCAAAGAGCCTTTTCTACAACATTATTCTACATCTAATTCTCATTTAAAAGAAAGAATCACCACTAAAAAGTAAACAAATATGAATTTAATCTCAGTAGCGCCTCGCTAACCTTAAGGCATACAGCTACTGACTGTAGTGGGATTATCTGCTTCAGTATGGTTATATGCAAGCCTAAGAGACTGCATTTGCCATCTGACAGATGAGGATTTTCTAGTTTATGGTAACACTTCTCCCAAGTACAAGGGCTGCTCCAAAAGTAATGCCTCCTATTTTATGATGTTGGTTTATGATATCAGAGGCAGATGCCAGTGGTACGGCAGTCAAGGCTGAAACCTCCTGATAGTATTTCTATTACATTCTGTTGCTGTATGACAGACAGCAGCAGAAGGGCAGTCTGACAAAACTGTGTCAGTCATGGAAGTGCATACAAAGCAAAGGCGTGTTACTGAATTTCTCCTTCCGGAAAAAAACATTCATCAATGCTTGCTGAATGCTTCTGGAGACCAAAGAGTGGATGTCAGTACAGTGAGATGCTGGATGGTGCATAGCTGTCATGTCACGAACTGAAGTGCATCTCAAATTGGTGGATTACAACCAGGAAACTATTATGGAGATGAATACTGATATCAATACCATTAGTGCTCACACAGGACCACTAAGAACATCATATGCAAGTTTGTCAGGACGGTGGTGACAGTTTCCTGAATCACATCACTACTGCTGATGAAACATGGTATCACCACAATAAGCTGGAGTCAAAATGGCAGTCCACGGAGTGGTAGCGTGTGAATTCCTCATCAAAGATTAAGCCTTAGAAGGTAAAGTAATGTTCATTGTCTTTTGGGATAGGAAAGGTATGATTCTTCTCGATTTCCTACAACCCAGATAAACTATCAACTCTGCTACAACACAACACTGACTAAGCTGAAGGCTTGAACTTCAGAAGTCAGGACAGAGAAGACAACTTTCTCTTGCCACACAGTAACACCAGGCCCACACCAGACTAAAGATCATGGAGCACGCTGCCAACCTTGGCTGCATGGTCCTACCACATCCACAGCATGGTCTGGATTTGACACATTCTGACTTCCAACCATATGGGCCAATAAAAAACAGCAATGCATGGGCAACATTTTCCTAGCAACAATGCTGTCACAGTAGCTATGAAACAGTGGGTTAATTCCATTGGTGCACTTTTTTTTTTTTAAACAAGCACAGCATCCAGACTCTTGTTCATCACTGGCAAAATGAATAGCTAATAATGGCAACTATGCCGAAAAATACTGCTTTGTAGCTGAGAATGTGCTCTATCAAGTAGTGCTACTGTGTTCTTTGCTGTAGTTTCCATGAAACTAAATCAGAGGCATAACTTTCAGAGCAGCATATATATATTATGTTCTTCCCTATATATACATCCTGCATTACCAAAGATAGTTTAAATCTGCCTTAGGAAAAGATCATTTTTCTGTTGTAAACTTGATAAAAATTGAAGGTTGAAAAGAGAAGAGTATCTTCATTCATTTACATAACAAAAGACTACAACCAGAAAAAACAGACCACCATCTAATTCACTGAAATTCACATGGAAAAACGTTATGAGCTAATAAGATCAGTATCACAATCAGTGAAATAAAAGTAGTAGGAAAATATGTGTTAGGAACAATTTTTCGCCTATATTAAAGATGTTTACCTTTGCAACTCCGGCCCTATGAGCACCTTGTGATTCCATGTATGCTAAGTATTTGTTGAACTCCCTGAATTCTTCCATTGAAGGCCTAAAAGTCATGATTTTGCAGCTTGGGTTTGGAGGACTATCAGATGTGACCGCTGCCATTGTGGTTCACTTTCAATCCAGCTGAAAAATAAAATAACATATACTGAAGAAAATAATCTTCTGTCAAACAGCATCTGAGATTCAACATACGTTTTGATCAGGAAAAAAGTTTTCAAAATTCCATAGTATTATAAAAGACACAAATAAAATACTTTCTCTCCCCTCTCCTTTAAGACAACTCAGCCTTTACCCCAAAGACATATTTACCGTTAGCAACAGTTACATAAATATCCAGTACCAAAATCCGTACAATTCTCTCGTTGTTTTTACAACACACCTTCTCAACATTACCTTTAACACCATACTAACAACCTTCTGTGCTGATGCATCCACAGCTTGCTCCATTTCTCTTCGTAGATATTTACATTACACAGTATGTAATGTATACATCTATAATCTAAAGGTTTAACCTAGACTAACAAAGCTATGCATATTACTATTTCCACTTGAACCCTACTATTCCCTCTTAATTCATGAGAAAACTGATTACTGACTTTCCAATCACACTGCAAATGCAGGTAAAGAGTACCTGGATTTTCTAATTCACACGTCAGCACTTCAGTAGAATTTTATCAGTCTGCATTGCCAAGTTGCAATAAGATGACCATCTACAATGTTTTCCTTAATCTTACCAAAAAAATCCTCATTTCAGAACAAAAGTAAGTCAGCTTTGACTAGCTTTTTCAGTGATTTGCTGTCTCATTCCTCATTCAAGGAAAGGGAAGATTTGGGACTGAGAGACAAGATTTAAGGGATATTGGTGGTGATGTGCTTGACTAGATAATCTTAGTGGTCTTTTCCAACCTTAACGACTTTATGATCTTATCCATCTGCAAAACATAATACATCCACAGTTTTGTTACCAAACTACATCACCTTACACTGATTGTATGTTAGCGTATTAACCAGTAATTTCATTAGCTTCACATCTCTCTTAGCTTGGGTATAAATCACTTAAGGGGAACTTCTGTGTACAGTTTCCTGTCTTCGCATGTTTCAGTCCCCTACTGGCATGTTTATTCAGCCTGCTTCTTGTGCCCTTATGTTTTTGCTTTCCTACTTCTCCCAGAAGAGCACTCACCATTTTTAACAATTAGATTTCCTTTTTCCCCCTCACCCCTCTCTTTTCTACCCTTCTCCCTCATTAATTTCCATCCCTGACTGAGATGAAATTAACTAGATTTCTGCAAGTCTTCAATGATTAAAAATCAAAACCATTTTAATTCAGGGTTATTTTTGTATTTAAATTATGATTATGAGGTCCATATATGCAAGCACACCCCAACGTATAAAACTAAGATAACTTCCCCTGGTGGTAAATGCATGCCATGCATCTAATACATCCTTCACTTAGTCCCATCCATTAAAGAACCACATAAAAATTTGTTACGATGACCAGTTCCAAGTCAATGAGATTATGCTATATCTGAAGTTAAAGCTTGTTTTACTTGTATCCATTGTGCCATGTAGTATACAGAGTTTATTATTCATAATGCTTCACTAACAGTAAAATGACATTAGAAAGATAATGAAACAGAGTAGTTCATCTCTCTTTAATCAGTTTTTAGCCTTTCAATTTCAAACATGTATATGAGTGCAGCATATACAAACACATAATCACTAAAAAAAACTATTTACTAGCAAAAAAATTAATAGTCCGTCATTATTATTTCATACCTTTGAACTACTTCACTGTTATACAATAAAGCCTGCAGCCATCAGTTATTTTTTCCAGAGGAACCTAGCCAGGCTTGAGCATGAGCAGTGGGCCCACAACAACCTCATGAAGTTCACCAAACCCAAATGCAAGGTCTTGCACGTGGGTCAAGGCAACCCCCACTAACAAGACAAGCTGAGGGATGAAAGGATTGATGTCAACAGTTTACAGGCTGGTTTAGCCCAGTTCCATGACTAGTGGGGCAGAGGGATTTCGCAAAATCCGCGCCTCTGGAAAAGGGAAACAGGGGACCCACAAAATAATTAAAAACAGCAGCAACAATCTGAGGAGAAACAAACTGATTTACTAAATATGGTATTGGAATGCAAGATAACACACTATAATACAAGATGATTAGAATTGAAGCTAATAAATCAAATGTAATGAGAGAAAGAATATCTGAAAGCTATAGGCCTTACAGTAGTGCTGAGGCGATACGTGCGGTCGGGACGAGAGCTGAGGGAAGAAGGGAGGAACATCAGGTGACTTTGTCAGAGGTTATATCTCCTCTTTGACTGCAAAGCCCCCTTGTGAATGTAGTTCTTCTCCTCTTCCGGACAGGTGCCCGGAACTGGAGCATGAACACTTTAACTCCCAATGCACTACATGATGTTATGATGTGGAATACCAGTAATCCGAAATCATAAAACCATGACATTCCACCCCTTATTCTACATCACTACATCATGCTTAATACATACAAATAAACCATAATTACCAAAATTAAACACACACACATACATATTTAAATATATGTACATGGAATTACCGACTGTGCTCCCCCAGCATCAAATTCCCTTGTGGTACACATTGAACATCCCCATTTTTCTGCATCATCCACCAAGTGGACCCAGGTCCCTGGGCAAAAACAGTCCCACAAAGAGGTTTGCCCTTCCCAGAAGCTGGAAGGACCCAAACCGCTTTTCCCAAGACATTCTTTACATGTACTGCAAGGACCTTATCTTCCTTGACAGCATGTATGGAGCTGGCAGGACCATCACGATTGATGGATCCTTGAGTGTTGACCATCCAGGTGGCTTCTGCCAAATGCTTCTGCCAACGCTTAAATGTTCTGCCACCCACTGCTTTCAACATGGTTTTTAATAACCCATTGTATCATTCAATTTTACCAGAAGCTGGTGCATGAGAGGGGATATGATAAATCCAGTCAGCGCCATGATCTTTGGCCCAAGTATTTACAAGAGAATTTTTGAAATGAGTCCCATTATCTGATTCAATTCTTTCTGGAGTACCATGTGACCACAGAACTTGTTTCTCAAGACCTAATATGGTGTTTTGGGCAGTAGCATGAGGTACTGCATACATTTCAAGCCACCCAGTGGTTGCTTCCACCATGGGAAGGACATAACGCTTACCATTGCGAGATCATGGCAAGGTGATATGATCAACCTGCCATCCCTCCCCATATTCATACTTTTGCCATCGCCCTTCCTCCCAGAGAGTTTTCATCCTCTTTGCTTGTTCAACTGTGGCGCATGTGTCACAGTCATGAATAACTTGAGTAATAGCATCCATAGTTAAGCGCACCCCTCAGTCTCTAGCCCACTTATATGATGCATCTCTTTCTTGATGGCCCAAGGTCTCATGGGCCCACCGAGCTAGAAATAATCCACTTTTGTGTTGCCAGTCCAAGTCTATTTGAGCCACCTTAATTTTGGCAGCTTGATATACCTGATGGTTGTTTCATTGTTCTTCAGTAGCCCAACTCTTGAGTACATGAGCATTTACATGACACACCTTTACAACCAAATTCTTTATTCAGGCAGCAATGTCCTTCCACAGTTCAGCAGCCCAAATAGGTTTATCCCTCCATTGCCAGTTGTTTTGTTCCCACTACTGTAACCACCCCCATAAGGCATTTGCCACCGTCCATGAGTCAGTGTAATGATAAAACACTGACCACCTCTCCCGTTCAGCAACATCTAAGGCTAGCTGGACAGCCTTTAGTTCTGCAAATTGGCTACATTCTCCTTTTTCTTCAGTGGCCTCTGCAATTTGTCATGTGGGGCTCCACACAGCATGTTCCATCTGCAATGCTTCCCCACAATACAACACACTCCATCTGTGAACAGGGCATATTTCTTTTCATTTTCTGGTAGTTCATTGTATGGTAGGGCCTCTTTAGCTCACAGTACCTCTTCTGCTGGTGACATTCCAAACTTTTTGCCTTCAGGTATACCAAGTATACAGGGAGCCTCTGGGCCAGTCACAGTAGGGTGCTTTGGCCAGTCTTTACCAATGAGGCTTATTTCAGCCTTCAACACAGTCAACTCTTGCGAACCCCCAGTTACCCCATGAATATAAATTGATTCTGTCCCTTGGTGACTTGAGGGTATTAGAGTGCACTGTGCACCAGTGTCCATCAGGGCCTTATATTTCTGTGGTTCTGATGTGCCAGGCCATCTAATCCACACAGTCCAATACACTCTATTATCTCTTTCCCTGCCCTGGCTCAGGCAGGGCCCCTGTATTTGTTACCTCTGTTGTTCTTAAGGCTATTGCCATGTCCTGCAGCAACCGGAGCAACCACCTTTTTGGAGAAGTTCACCTTGGTGGTTATTCTGCCTTGTATTTCTTTTACACGTGCTTGAAGTGCAGGAGTGGGTTTTTTATGCCACTCCTTCATATCTTTTCCACGGTCATGTACGTAATGCCACAAGTCAAAACATGACGTACTCTTACTGTTAACACTTGCACAAGCAGGAGGACATCTTCTTTTGATAGCTAAGACATTGGATGATGCAGGCTGGGAGGAAACCAATTTGATCAGCCCCTCCAGTGGGCTGTTTTGGGAATTCTGGTCCCCATTGGATGTATCTGATACCACCACAGATTCATCAGCATAACACACGGTAGACATTTTGTCTATTATATCTTCTTGTTTGCTCTCCATTCTGTCCAGTTTTTCAGCTACTTCTGTAATGGCTGAAACACAAGCTTGTAGAGGGGTTAAATGTAACTCAAAGTCTTGACGTTTATTAATCAGTTCATTTACAAGGGGTCTTCTTTCCCCTCTGCCATACATTGCTGCAAATGTACTGGCATACCTTTCTGGTGCAGCCTTTGTGAATATATACCATGTATTTGATGCACACCTGACTCTCAGGATCATGCTCTTGGTCTGGCTTGTCAGGAATGAAACTGTGGCTATGTAACATTTCCACCACAGTGTATTCTCTCAAATAACAAATGCCTTTTTCCATATCAGTCCATTTCGTTTTCTCAGGCCTCAGATCATCTTTGATGGGATATCTTTTACAGCTAGTAGCATCTGCTTCCAGAGGGTGAAGGACCCATTCTGGCATGTACTAATACCTCTGTCAATGGCTGAGTCCCTAGCAATGCAACCCAGCTGGTGAGCTTCTCTACTATGTAGCCACACACCATTGGCCCCATTGTCCAACATCAAAGTAACCAGGTGACGACAATAGGCTCATTTGGGTGGCGTGAAAAGTCTTTTCTCAGACCTCAAATTTAATTCACTTTCAGAGATTGATCAGTAATGGTAACAATGTCTTGCTCACCTCCTACTCTTTCTGGACTTCTTCTTATCCTCCTGGGTGTTGGTGACCACAATCTTATCAGGGGCCCCTCCGCTAAACTCAGGGGTGCTTCCCCTGGATCTTGGAGCTGCTCCTCTGGACCTCTTCCCTTCTCTTCTCTTGCAGTGTCTCCTTCCCCTACTTTCTCCTCCTCCTCTTTCTTCTGCTCTAAGTGAGTTGAGATTCGTTTTGTTTTCCGTCCTCTTACAGGGGCAACTGACATCAATTGTGGTGCCTCCTGTGGTTGATCATGTTGGTCAGTTCTGATACTCTCACTCTCCAGCTCAGCTCAGAGTCTGTCTCATTTGATTATGAGGGTATTTAGTTCAGATTCGAGCATGACTTGACGAGACTGAATTCTCGTAAGTTCAATTTGGAGACTGAATTTTGTGTGCTGGAAGGCATCTCACTCAGTTTGGAGTATGTCCCGTTCAGACTTGAGGATGTCCCTCTCAGACCGAAGGGTGTCTTGTTCAGACTGAAGGTTGTCAAATTTGGATTGCAGGGAGTATCTCTCGATTCGGAGGGCATCCCTGTCAGATCAGAGGGAATCCCCCTCAGAATGGAGGGGTTTTCTCTTGGATTGGAGATTCCCTCTCTCAGATTGGAGACTGTCTTTTTCAGCTTGGAGACTCTCTTTCTCAGTTTCAGAAACTCTCTCCCTGAGATATTATTGAATAAGGCCCGATAAGCATTAGCGAGCCCCCAAATCATTTGTGCTTCCTCAGATCTGCCTGAGCCACAACATCCCTGCCTCAAATATCTGTTTAAGCTCTCAGGGTCTTTCAGGTGTTCAGGAGTAAAATTCCATGACACTGATGATGTCCATCTCTCTAAAGTCTCTCCCAGACCTCTCCACACTCCCTACCACTCAGTATTCTCTGGTTTTGGGGAAGGCTTCTCCAGAATGATAAATACAAATACTCGGTGAAATGATGAATAGTACATTCAAAGAGATTAGCAATGTGATCAGATGAACATTCAAAAACTGCATAAAGAATTCAAAGGACAGACTGGGAGACTGCTTAAAAACCACAAGTTCTGTACAGTTAGCAACTCCCTCTGGAGCTGCATGCCACATTGTATGCAGATACTCCGTAGGTATTTCCCTCAGTGTTTTCAATCGATTACATATACACCTATAGCTCCACAGAGAAAAGTGGCAAACTTAATTAAGTCCCAGCATGTTTTGAGCATTAAAAAAGAAAAAACAATGGCATGCAGTCCCTTGAAAAGCAGTTTTACAAGCTTTTTTTTTTTTTTCCCCTCTTTAGAGAAGTAAGATAGCAGTGCTAAAAGTTTACAAATATCCCAGAACACTGGCAGTCCGCCTGGACTTTCAAGGTCACGTTTTCAGTGAGCACCTGTGAAAGAGAGAAACTTTCCCAACAAAGCTCTCCGAGAGCAGAGTGAGATTTGTTCTAAAAAGCTAAAAAGCAGCTTTTGCCTGCATTCTCCACCAAGAAATGCCAACAGCTTGCAGGCAGGGTTGGTCCAGTTCCATGACTAGGTGACTAGGGGCACAGAGGGATTTCGCAAAATCCACGCCTCTGGAAAAGGGAAACAGGGGACCCACAAAATAATTAAAAACAGCAGCAACAATCTGAGGAGAAACAAACTGATTTACTAAATACGGTATTGGAATGCAAGATAACACACTATAATACAAGATGATTAGAATTGAAGCTAATAAATCAAATGTAATGAGAGAAAGAATATCTGAAAGCTATAGGCCTTACAGTAGTGCTGAGGCGATACGTGCGGTCGGGACGAGAGCTGAGGGAAGAAGGGAGGAACATCAGGTGACTTTGTCAGAGGTTATATCTCCTCTTTGACTGCAAAGCCCCCTTGTGAATGTAGTTCTTCTCCTCTTCCAGACAGGTGCCCGGAACTGGAGCATTAACACTTTAACTCCCAATGCACTACATGATGTTATGATGTGGAATACCAGTAATCCGAAATCATAAAACCATGACAATTAAGCACAATTCTGCTAAAAAAGAGCTGGGGGTACTGTTGGATGGGCAGCTGGACGTGAACCAGCAAGGCACCCTTGCAGCCCAGAAAGCCAACTGTATCCTGGGCTACATCAAAAGAAGTGTGACCAGCAGGTTGAGGAAGATGATCCTGCCCTTCTACTCTGTGCTGGTGGGACCTCACCTGGAGTACTGCATCCAGATGTGGAGTCCTCAGTACAGGACAGACATGGACCTGTTGGAGAGCATCCAGAGGAGAGCAACAAAAATTATCTGTAGAATTGAACACCTCTCCTGAGGACAGGCTAAGAGAGCCGAGACTGTTCAGTCTGGCCACTGCCTTTCAATATCTACAGGGGAGCTACAGTAAAGAAAGGGACAGATTCTTTAGCAGGATCTGTGGCAACAGAACACGAGAAAACAGCTTCAAGCTTAAAGAGGATAGATTTAGGCTGGATATAAAGAAGTAGTCTTTTACAGTGAGAGTGGTGAGCCACTGGAGCAGGTTGCTCAGAGATCTGTTTGATGCCCAGCTCCTGGAGGCTCTCAAAGCAATACTGGATCAGGCCCTGGGCAACCTGATCTAGCTGCACATATCCCTGTTCATTGCAGGGAATTTGGACTAGATGACCTTTAAAGGTCCCTTCCAACTCTAACGATTCTATGATTTTAGCTTAGAAGAGAGATTAATATCATTCTCTCACCAATTCGTTGTACTCCAATACTGCTAGCTCAGTTTTGAGGGGCTTCCTGGGGAGACAGAGAAAGAAGGTGATTCATTCTTCAGTTCTGTTTCCAGGGGGAGGGAACTGCTTTTAAAACCGAGCAACTTCAGCAGCCACTTATGGATTTCTGTTTTCTAATTACTAATATTCTTTTCTTCAGCGGACAGAGAAGAACATTTTAGAAGTTTGTTATTCACACAACTGCCCTGTACTGAGTCAAGCATTTCTGAACCTAAGGACTCCCAAACCTAGCCAAGCATTAACTTCAACAAAGTCTTTTGCAAAAAGCAGTTGTTGGTATTGTTAACCAATAAATGAATTGCCTCTCTACTTCAACAGTTCTTACAGTCATTTCCATGAAGTTTTTGCAGAGAATACGAAGCTAGAAAGAACACCAGATGAACTACAGTGCTGTACTGCCCTCCACAGAGACACAGACAGATGCAGGTTGATAGGAACCATGCTCATCGAGCTCAGTAATGGAGCATGCAGAGCTCCACATTCAGTGAGGTGCCCTGCTGGAAGTGGCAGAAGAGACCTTTTGAAGTCCTGCTGGACACCAAGTGAGCATGAATGATAGTATCAGTAAAATTGGAAAAGAGCCTAGCCATCAATCCATCATTGCTTGTACCACTAAACCATGTCACCTAATGAGATATCTACCTTTTCTTGAAAACCTCTAGGAACAGTGACTCCACCACCTTCCCAGGCAGCCTGTTCCAATGCACTACCATTCTTTCCAAGCAGAAATTTTTCCTAATAACCAGTTTGAACCACCCTTGGCACAGTTTAAAGCCATTATCTCTATCTAGTCCTATTGCTCTTACCAGGGAAAACAGGTTGACTCCCACCTCGCCACAACCTCCTTTCAGGCAGTTGTGAGTGAGAGAGAAGGTCTCCCTGAACCTCTTCTTCTCCAAACTAAACAATCCCAGTTCCCTCAGCTGTTACTCATAAGGCTTGTGCTCCAGACCCCTCACCAGGTTCATTGCCCTTCTTTTGGACATGCTCCAGAGCCTTGATGTCTTTCTTGCAGTGAGGGGCCAAAAACTGAATGCAGTACTCCAGGCATGGCCTCACCAGCAACAAGTACGGAGAGACAATCACCTCCTTGGTCCTGCTGGATACACTATTTCTGACACAAGCCAGGATATCATTGGCTTTCTTGGCCATCTAGGCACACTACTAGTTCACATTCAGATGGCTGTCAACACCTCAGGATCCTTTTCCTCTGCACAGCTTTCCAACCACTCTGCCCAAGCCTGTAGCAATGCATGGGGGTTTTGGTGACTGAAGTGCAAGACTTGGCACTTGGTCTTATTATCCAGCTAGAACCAGCAGTGTGCCCTTGTTATTATAAAAGGTGAATGATATCCTGGGCTGCATTAGACTTAAGTACTGCTAGCACACTGAAAGTGGTACTTCCCCTCTACGCAGCATTGGTGAAGCCACACCTAAGTACTGTGCCTATATCTGAACCACCAGTGGACATAAACATACTGGAAAGAGTCAAGCAGAGGGCCACCAAGATGAAGAGGCAGGAGCACCTCCCCTGTGAGGAAAGGCTTAGAGAGCTAGGACTGTTCAGCTTGGATAAGGAAAGGTTCAGGAAGTGTGAGGGGTCTTTATATGCATATTCACTCAACAGGAAAGAGTGATGAAGTCTGGCTCTTTTCAGCAATGCCCAGTGACTGGACTAACAGCAACAGCACAAATTAAAAAGCAGGAAACTCCATCTGAACAAAAGAAAACACTTTTTCTCCCCTGTGAGAGCAAGCACTGGAAGAGGTTGTTCAGTGAGGTTGTGAAGCCTCCATCTCTGGGACACCCAAAGGCCAACCAAACAGACTGATGATCAGCATGCTCTAGCCAACCCTCCTTGAGCAGCTTGGTGGACTAGACTTTCTCAAGAGGTCACTTCCAACTTCAGAGCACATGATTCCATCGTCCAATTCATATGCAGATGTAAAGATGACAGAGCCAGATTCAGCAGCATCCAACATCGGCTTAAGAGGCAATGGGCACAAATCAACTATAAAATATTTAAAATGAATGCCTTCATATTCAGTTGTATTCTAACACATTACTTAATTCTTCCAAAGACTCTGGAATACGTGCATACTAGATACCTCCTCCCACACATAAAAATTCAGCTACATCCTGTCAAATTGTTAAAATAATAAAATAGCATGACATAAAATTCAGAATAAAAGCTAAGAGGCCTTCAGAGTTGTTATTGGCAGAGGTTTTTTGTTGCTTTGGGGATTGTTGTTTGTTTGGGGTGGTTTTCTTTTCTTTTTTTTTTTTTTGCAAGCAAGTACATGACTAAAGAATCATTTTAACATAAAATCTATACTGCAGTCCTATTATTACAACCTTAACTATTCCACTTAAAGTGTATGCAGAACTAGCTGTTCTGTGATACTACCCGGAGTTGTACAATCTAAGAAATAAGGATCTTCTAATGCTTTTATTTAACACTGTGGAATAAAAATGTGAAACATGAGAACACATACTAAGTCAGAGAAACAAGGATCATTACATCCACTCTAGCTGCAAAATACAATAGAGGAAGTAGTAACATTTATGCATGGATTTTTACAGATATTTTAAAACCATAATATCAACACTGTAATTAGACATTTTCTGTTTCCACTGCAAGATAGAATTGCATGTTGATAAGATTGTCCGTAACTATCTAGAAAAGCAGATGGTAACACAAACAAAGGAGAAGACATATTCCATGCAAATGAGTACTTTGCATAACACTGAAATAAATAAGCTTTATGGCTAATCACAAGAAAGTTCTAGTCAAACTCAAGATAACTATGTGCCTGCTCCAGTAAACTGCAGTCTGTCCATAAACCTTGAATTTACTGGTGACTAAGGTGTTTGCCTATACTTCAAAACATCTGATAAAAGAGAACAATTTACACAAAATGTAGTTATGTAACATGTCCAACATTGCCAGCTAAAGCACCAATAATTGGATTTAACAGTCAGATCTTTTATTTTAAAGTTTCTAGCCAAAGTCACAAACTACATCCTTCAGATGATCAACCAGTAGACAGCTAATGCTACAACACCTGTCTAACATTGCTGACATTATATTTCCACTTCCTGCAAAGGTCAAACACCTACAGTTATGTCAGTATATGGCCTCAGGAACCTAAGGAATGCAATTCAAGATGTCAAAGCACAACACTAGAAAAACTAAGAGCAAGATGAAATCTACTGAATGCTACAGATATAGGTTGTGCAGAAAATGGCTTCAGAGCAGCTCTGAGGAAAAGGCTTTGGGAGTGCCAGCTGATAAAAGGTTCAACATGAGCCAACAATATGCACTTGCAGCCCAGAAGGCCAACCATATCCTGAGTTGCATCAAGAGAAGTGTGACCAGCAGGTCAAAGGAAGTGATACTGCCCCTCTACTCTGCTCTCGTGAGACCCCACCTGGAGTACTACAACACAAGAAGGACATTGAGCTGTTGGAGCAGGTCCAAAAGAGGACCACGAAGATTACCAGATGGCTGGGACACCTCCCCCATGAGAACAGGCTGAAAGAGCTGGAGCTCTTCAGCCTAGAGAAAAAAGGCTCCAAGGAGACCTTGCAGTGGCCTTCCAGTACCTGAAGGAGTCCTGTAAGAAAGCTGGGGGGACTTTTTATAAGGACATGTAGTGACAAGACAAAGTGCCTTTAAACTGGAAGAGGATAGATTTGGACTAGATATCAGAAAGAAATTCTTTACTGTGAGGGTGGTGAGACACTGGAACAGGCTGCCCAATGAGGTTGCGGATATCCCCTTCCTGGGAAGCATTCAAGGCCAGGCTGCATGGGTCTTTGAGCAACCCGGTCTAGAGGGAGGTGTACCTGCCTATAGCAGGGGGGGTTGGAACTAGAGAACCTTAAAGGTCCCTTCCAACTCAAACTACTCTATGATTCTACCAGTATTTACATAATCCAAAATGCATGTACTTTTCAGCAGTTACAGTGAGAAATATTTTTTAAATGAATGTTGACTTAAACTACACAGCTTGTATGAAAATAAATTTGATGTTTTGCTATGTACATTAACAACTAGGACAAAGAGGTGATGAAAGACTGCAACAAACTTCTTAGGGACCTGTCAAAGCAAAAAAAAAAAAAAAAGAGAGGAAAGTTAAAAAAAGTAATATTCTGCATGCTTCAGCTATAGGATTGTTTTTGCTACATTCTAAAACATAAAACGACCTCCATATACAGCAACAGCCAACAGATCAACAGACCCTCAACTACTCAAATTAGTATCAGGCAGCTACCGTTTATAGCTTTCCCTAAGTAATCACTGGACTGATTTTTGTCATGTCCACATCTTACAAAAACATAATGTAGTGTGTGAGCAACTGGCTCCCATGAGTTACAGTAAATAAGGCTACATCAGTCACAGAAGGATTTCCATTTTAGGGTCAGTTCTCTTTAATGTTTTTGTAAATGGCCTGGATGAAGGACTAGAAGGTGTTCTGAGCATGTTTTGCCGATACTAAACTGGGAGGAGCTTCGAGTCCATCACGTATGGAGAGGCCTCACAGAGAAATCATGACAAATCAAAGACAATCAACCACATAAAGTTTAACAAGAGCAAATGCCAGATTCTGAACCTGCGAAGGGGCAACCCTGACTATACTTACAGTTGGGGGATGAGACACTGGGGAGCAGCTCCAGTGAAAGAGATCTGGGGGGCCTTGGTTGACAGCAAGTTGAACTTGAGTCAACAGTGTAACCAGGCAGCCAGGAAGGCCAACCATATCCTGAGATACATCAAGTACTGCACTGCAGCCAGCTGAGGGATGTGACTGCTCTACACTACACTGGTGCAGCCTCACCTTGAGCACTGTGTGCAGTTTCAAGCACCACAGTACAGAAAGGGTACAGAATTTACAAAGATGAAGAAAGGTCTAGAGGGGAAGACATAAGGATCAGCCGAAGTCCCCTGGTTTGCACAGTCCATAGAGGAGACTGAGGGGAGATTCCACTGACATCCACATCTTCCAAACAAAGGGGAGCAGAAGAGCATGCACTGATTTATGGTCTCTGGTGATAGTGACTCAACCCCAGGGAATGGCTTAGAGATGCCAAAGAGAAGGTTAAGGCTGGATATCAGGAAAAGGTTCTTCACTGAAAGGATGGATGGGCACTGGAACAGGCTCCCCAGGGAAGTGGCCATTGCACCAAGCTGCTGAAGTTCAATAAGCATGCGCATAACACTCTCAGACATATGGTTTCATTTTTGAATGGCATCCCAACTACCTGCACTGGACATTCAAAGGGAGGGTCCACACATCATGCAACTGATGCTATGTGGAGTAAGCAGGTCACACTGATCACAGAGCGGGCTCAAACAGAGAATCCCAGTCATCCAGGAATCTTCTAAGTGATTACAGACTGGCCCTAAGACAAAGCTTTTTGGAATATCAACAGAAGAGGAGCTCACTTGTGCTGTAATGCTCTCTATATACAATAAACAGCATAAAAAAAAAAGAAGAAATACACCCTGATCACTGATGGTCTTGTTGCATTGTGGGAAAGCATGGGAGGTGGAAGGCTTCTGTATGGAGTCCTACACAACAAGCTGCAGAAGCTTGGACTTCCAGTAGACTTGACTGTGGGCACTACTGCACAGATAGTCCATGAATGTGGAACATGCACTGCAATTAAACAAGCCAAGGAGGTAAAGTCTTTTTGGTATGGAGGACAATGGCTGAAATACAAATATGGGAAGGCCTGGTAAACTGACTATATTACACTCCCACAAACCTGCCACGGCAACCACCATGTGCTTAGGCTCTCAAGCCCCACACTAGGCACTGTAAGGACTGCTGTGGTTTAATCCAGCAGGTAGCTAAGTACCACATAACTGTTCGCTAATTTCACCCCTCCCTGATGGATGGAGAAAAGAATCAGAAAAAAAAAGTTTCTATTTCAGTACACAAGTTCTACTTACAAAGACAGAAAAAGGAAGAGGAAGAAAAGGATAGCAGTTATGACAATAATACACATGTATACAAAATAAGCTACGTGCAAGCAATACTCACCACCCACGAAATGATGCTTAGGTAGCTCTCAAGCAGTGGTTGCCCAGAATGCTGTTCTCTTAAAGCCAAAACATAGATAGCGTCATACCAGACACTATCAAGGAAAAAAAAAAAAGAAAAAAAAATCAGCACTGTCCCAGCTGAACCTCAGACAGGTGGTCCTGTGAGGAGATACAAGTCAGAGTCAACAATCCTTGTGGGTCCCTTTCAACTCACAATAGTCTATGATCCTATACTACATTACTAACTATGGTGGAAGAGTTCCCTGCTGAAACACATATGCTTCATGAAAAATTCCCTGATCCCCTCACAAGAACACAGAATATATTATTCCCAGAAATTGGAGAAATCTTCCAAGTTTCATTTATTCAGTTCATAATAGAGAAACTCAAACTAACAATTGCATTTAATTAAATTAGAAGGAAATCTGCACTGCTAGAAAATTCACTACTGAAGTAAAATGAAACCCATTGAAAAAAAAAACAGCACATTAATACGTAGGTAGTGAAATGTGTATGAATATGTAGCATGTGAAAACCTGCTTTAACCCGAAGTCTTACTGGATGAAACCAGTCTTCAGTATTACAGTACTCTCAGCCTTATCACTAAGCCATCAGGTCTCCGAACTCTATACACTTCTTTTTTTCTTCTAATACTCAATGAACTAACCAGTATTTTGAGTTCCACCCCTCACCAGCAGGGAATCAGAGTTTTCTGGTTTTAATTACACTAGACTTAATACATCATTCTTCCACAGATGTTCACAGAAGATATCTCCTGACTGCCAAGCAGTGCTAACGTCAGCCCCTACATCTGTGGAGGAAAAACCACATCTATCGCTACAGGTTAGGAGGTGAAATGCTGGAAAGGAACTCTTTTGAGAAGAACCTGGGCATCCTGGTGGACAACAGGTTGACCACAAGCCAGCAGTGTGATCCTGTGACCAAGAAGACCATCAGTATTCTAGGGTGCATTAAAAAGAGTATACCCAGCAGGTTAAGGGAGGTTATTCTGCCCTGGCGAGGTCACATCTGGAGTACTGTGTCCAGTTCTGGACTCCTCAGTGTAAGAAAAACAGGAAACTTTTAGAGAGTTTAGCAAAGGCCACAGAGATGACTGGGGAGATAAATGCAGCCTCTTATGAGGGAAGACTGAGAGACCTGGGACTGTTCAGACTGGAGAAGAGAAGGCTGAGGGAGTGTTTTATCAAACCTCATAAGTATCTAACAAGCAGGAATCAAGTGGATGGGGCCAGGCCTCTTTCAGTGGGCAAGTGCAAGAGCTGGAAAGGAGACAAGCAATGAGAAAACCAGTTTCAATCTATACTAAGTAAATTCCATCTGACTCCCCATACTGCTTCGTAAATCAAATTCAAAGGGGTTAGGTACTGCAACAGTGCACAAACCATGACAAGCTACAAGAATGACTTTCAGTTAATCAGAAACACAATAGAATAGTTTGCTTATGCAACTATTACTGAGCATGCAAACAGTTAATTCTGAAACCAATCTGACTTTGCATAGTCGTCTGAATTGTTCCCGTAGTAGCTGTACATGCAAATTGTATAACTAGTACATGTACGTGGCTTGGAAAAAGAGAAAACAGATTCTATTTATCAGGAACTCTAAAACAGTCATTTATGCTACGTGACCTCATTAACAGTTGAGCCACAATGTTTTGAGTTTATAAAATAAGGTATTTGTAACTTAAACCTCATGATAAGGCATATATCCATCAGAAGTTTGAAATGATAGGAGTACTAAGTTATTATGCAAACTTATGGACTAGGGAAGCTTAAAAAACTTGGAATCTAGGCAGGTGAACTTACTGTAAAGCTCTCACTATCACCTGAACTGGACTCTAGACGGTTTGCCAAACTTCATTGCAAGCTTCTGTTTCTGTGTCCTGGTACTACCCTCTAAAGCAATTATTTCCAAAATAGAAAAATGACCTATTTTGAAGCCAAAAGCACTGAACTGGAAAACAACTTGAATTCATTCTGTAGCCATTCATCATCCATGCTACACCTGCAGTACACAAAACCATCTTAGAGCATTTGATTTGGGACACAGAGCAAGAAAAATAAGTCGTATTTTTTTCTCATTTTCACCTGCAACCTGTATTTCAAGAGGTTTCACCTTTTTATGAAAACAAAGTATGAAACCCGTAGTTCACATTGGGTGGCTCTAACAGCCTCTAGGAACAACAATAGCCTGTTCAACCTATCCAGTTCCTACAGCTACTAACAGCAGATCTCTCTGAAAAAATAAAAAGTATAGAAGTAACGTACAATTACAGTTTTCCAGAATACCATCTCAGTCTTCAGCAATTCACAGCTCAAGAAGTCTTGAGGCAGAATATATTTCTGTATTTTATACAGTTACTGGACTTCTCTGTGACTTTCAAACTCTGTGGGCCTTTAATATAAAAAAAAAAACCTTGTGACAAAGTACTCCACAATCAACAATGTGCAGAAGGAGATATTACATCTACAGTATGTTGTGCATGTTTCACTAATTCCAACTGAAATCTCACGCACGTATTGGAAGCAGTTTTCTATTTTCTCAAGTTTACCTTCAGAGCACACATGACTTAAAGACCTCTACCATAGCCTCCTTCAGCCATCTCTTTCCTAGGCTGAAGACTCCCTGCAAAAAATCCATTCCAGACTTTTGACTGACCATCCTTACATTCTATTCCTGGAATCAGCAAATTACTTTTAGTTAGGGGAGGGGAACGCAACAACTACAAGCAACAGTCAAGATGCAAGTAAGCAACAAATTAACACAATGGAGTATCAACATTCTTGAATTAGGCATAGTTCTCAAAGGAGCCTTTACATTATCTCCTTGCAAAAGTCAGCCTTGTACACAAACAGTTGATTTCAAAGAGTCCTGAAAACCACAAACTTTTTTTTTTTCTTTTACTATGCTAGATTAATGATGATTAGATTAAAGCAGCTGTCACATGGCAAAAGTCTTTACTAGATGAAGAACCAAGACAGGACTAAGGAAAAAAAAAAAAAGAGCAAGTATTTACAAGCTGAGAAACAAAGGAGAGAGTTTTTCACCTGAGCTTCTTATGGCACACCTGAAACTACAGACCTTGTCAGAGGTGCAGAACTAACCATATGACCTTCCCAGTCAGCATCTTTCCTCTCATTAAAGAAAATGAAGTCATGCAGTTCCCCTACCCTTACATCCTATTCTAATACCAGAGACTCAACACCAAGTGGCCTGGAAAGAGTCACACATGTAGTTCTGCTGTTAATACTCAAGTATACACACCGAAGTGAAATATATGACTACAAGCACATTTGTGGTATAGCCATACCACGCTTCTATGGCCTGCTACAATGATCACAGCAGCAGAGAATGCATTTCCTCTGCTCACACAACCAGAAGCCTCCTCACTTCAGAACTATCACAGGCCACCAAATGTCGTTACTTTTGCGTACCAGGAATAGACCACCTAAAATGGACTGACAGTTCAGTACGAGGGCACCACACAACTCTGATGCACAGTATTCTTTCCATCAGGTGATAGGAGCAAGAAGAAACGATCAGCATCGTGCCTGTGCTGGACTTACAGATGTAGCATAAGGCATCACTATGTCATACAAGCAGTGCAAGGCAGAATTTGTTAAGCTGCCCACTTAACGTCTGTATGAGATCTTGCGAAGGTTGGTATCTGAATGAATCCAGAAGAGATTTCCATAGGGGCAACGAAAGAACACTGGGAGCTTCCAAGTATCACCAGCTCAAACATAAGGCAAACTTACAACACCGTAAGCAAAAAGCCCGTCAGCACAATTATTTCCCTCTAAGTACTTTTCCTCATTTTATTTTCACGTATTTCTCATCATTTATTGAGATCAAATACTTCAAATAGCTAAATCTGAAATCAAACTCAAGCATTAAGAAAATCCCTAATGTTTAGGGATCGAGTTATTCAACTTAGTTCTGTTCCTTTATTCACAGCTGTTTGGAGACTCCTACACTTCCTCCCAACTTTTTAGTTTTCAAAACAAAATTACCCTTTCCCCCCCAAAAAAAAGTTACAATAATTAACAACTTATTCAGCTCCTAAGCCATGCATCCAATTACAGTTTCTGTAATCTATAAATCACATTTTAACACACACACACAAAAAAAAAAAAACAGTGAAACAAAACCTGATCCAGAAGAATAATATATGGCATAAAGGCAAAAGGAGTGGCTACATAGGTCCACCTAAAATAAGGCTATCTGCTAACAACTAAAACTTTAATTTTCTCAGACAAAAACCAGCAGAAAATCAAAGGTCAACAGAGCTAAATCAAAACAACTACAGCCAAGCAATAATATATTTTGTAGGCAGAAGTATCACAAGGGAACTGAGGAATTGGAATGCCTTTTTTTTTTTGTTTGTGAAATTCCTCTACAACATCTGCAATAATCAAAGCAGTTTCCCATCAGGCCTGAGAGCAACACCAATTAAGACACTGACAAAGTTCTTGCAGCATTCACTAGAAAATGCATTTTGAATTCTAACTCCTTTAACATCCAGAATTAACCTACAGCTAACCTGTATTTTCCTAAATATGCTGTGCCCCCAGTGTTAGAATTAAACAGAATCAAGAGAAAGAAAACAAGTTCCTGCTTGAGTCAACAGTACGAGCTACTCCCGGGGAAAAAGTTAGTACCTTACCACTACACATAACATCACAATTTTAAACAAGGGAAATGAAGTTAGAGCAAAATTTAAGCTCACAACATAATGAATTATGACACAGGATACTGCTTGAGAAAACCGAAGTATGTTCTGATGCTTTATATATCCAAACTACAGAAAGATTTTACAGCACACTCACAACATCGCTTCAGAAACTGCTTGCAAGAACCTTCACTGTCATCTGATTACAGAACTATTATCGTCCAAGTATAAGATATTGAATTCCTCCCTGGACATGTATTAAAAACCTTAAAACTGTAATTACGCTAACAAGTTATCTTCAAAACTCTGTGTATGTTAAAAATGTATCTGAAAATACATCAGCTTTTTGAATGGGGGGCAGGGGAGATCTGGACCTTCACAAAGCAAATCTGAACAAAACCAAGTGCCCCATTCAGCTTTATACTGAAGAAACATTCCCCTGCAAAAGGCAGCTACATAAAAAAAGAAAGCGAGTTGACTGCAGAACCAAGAAGTGGTCAAATCAAGAGCTGAGAAAGAACCTCAGAAGTCCTTAAACTCCTCAATCAACTTTTTTTTTTTAGTTACACGTGAAGTCACCAATTTTTCTGCTACACAATTACTGTGCCTGTTCGTAATAGCTTAGTGAGATTACAATAATTAGCATTTCACAGCACAATTTTCTGAACTGAATGCATTAATGTGGTAAACTGTACATTTACATTTGCTGCAGAATCGTTTACCTTGCTTAAAAATCAGGACAGTAGATAGAAAATAACATCACCAGGAGTTAAGGACTAAGAATTAAAGAGCCTGATTTTCTTCCCTTTTTTGTCATATTTCCCATAGAAACCTCAGAGACAAAAATCAAAAACGGATTTTTTGTTTGCTTGCTTTTTTTTTTTTTTTTTTTTTTAAACTAACTAAAGGTTTCTCTCTTACATACACTGGCTCTAATTCTGACCCAGGTGCTGTTTTATCCCATCCACTTACTTGGATGAGACACTGTTTCCTGCAACAAGCCAAGGAAAAGAAACTGCTCTCACACCCGTCTGTACCTGTACTGAGGTAAAAGCCAACCACCAGCTGCCCAAGCACACTGGCACCGCTCCACTCGTTTCAGGGAGCAGAAAGAGAACCGTGCCTCTGTTTCCCACATCCCTGCATTCAGAAGGGCCTTCAGCCAGGCGTGCATTGCAGAGCCAGGCAGACCCAGGGCAAGGCCCGAGCGGCGTGGCATCACCACGTTCACTGTAAGCATAACAAAGAAAACATCGCAGGGTGACAGAAGATAGCCCGCATTACGCTGCTGCTAGATTTATTTCTTGTGCAAAGTGTTTAAGCTTAAGAACTGCTATTTTAGTAACTACCAGGTAACTTCTGTTCCCGCTGTTGCTCACGTCGCAAGAAGAACACAAGCACCTACAACCTACAGCTCAGCTACACCCAAACAGACGCCGCTTTCTCCGAGGCAGTACAAAGTCACCTGCTTTCCCCTCAGTCTCACATAAGAAAGCGTGACGACGCTCGGCCCAGCGCAGCACCTCGGTGCCCGTCCCGCCCCGTCCCGCAGCAGCCGCAGGCGGCGGCGCGGCAGCGGAGCAGGTGCGGGGGACGCGCCGATACCGACAGCTCGCCCCGACGCCGCTTGCAGCCACGTTACGTCAGGCACGTCTGAGCTGCGCCGAGAAATGAATGAATCGCGGCATCGAGAGAAGCCCCGCGGGCACCCCGTGCCGCGTGCTGGCCGCCGGCGGACAGCAGGGGGCCACCAGCCCGCCGCCAGCGCCCCGAGCTCCGGCCGAACTGCGGAGCTCGGGGCCGGAGCGGGACCGCGGCTCCCGCTGCCCGACACCTGCCCGCGGCTCCCCCCGCCCGCACGCAGCGCGGCTCCCAGCCCAGCCCGCCCCGCCGCCAGCTCCAGCCTCGGAGCCCTCCCGCACCCGGAGCCGCCGCCCGGCCCGGAGCCGCCCCGCACCTGTCCGAGAGAAAGCGATCAGGCGGCCGCAGCGAAGAGAGGCAGCCGACTGCGCTGCGCGGCGGATATACGCTCTACCCCGTCCCGCCCAGACTCAACGAACACTGCCAAGCTTCTGCCCCTCGTTCTCCCCGGGACGACTTCTTCCGTGCGCCGATGACAGCTGCGCGCTGCGCATGCGCGCAGCCCTCGCACGCCCGAGGTGGGTAGGACCGGGAGAGGGGAGAAGCTCGGAGGCCCAGCGGGAGGAACACGTGACGGGGACGAGCGCTCGCGTCACGTGCCCAGCGGCGACCGATGCCGGCACCGCCCCCGGGCGGGGCAGCTGCGGGCGGGGAAGATGCGCTGCGTGCGCGGGGGGTCACGTGGCTTCTGCTGGCAGGCGGCCGTGGGGGTCGGTGTGCTGTGGGGCGGCTGCCGCCCCGGACGGGCTACGGCGAGGGTCTTGCACTACGGCGCGGGTCGGGTTTGGCGGTGTGCAGTCTTCGGTTAGCTCTAGTAAGCTTGTGCGTGCCAGTCTTGCGCTGTCATGTCCCGTCATGCCTTGTCCCAGTCTTTAACATCACTTTTATCCCCGTGTGGCAGAGGCTGAGCTGTATTATGCTTGCATGTATTTAGTTTTTACCTGTTATCGCTGTTGATTTTTCATTTTAGCTTTCAGGCTTTTATGTTAAAGTAGCAAAACGTGACCAGAAGGTAACTAAAGGAGAAGTCCCTTCAGGTGTTGGGAGTTGGAATTGTTCAACCAGGAGAAGAGGTCTTCCTTCTCTTGTGGTCTTCCAGTAGTTGAAAGGAGCTCAGAAGCAGGAGGGGGGCCGACTTTGTACAGAGGTAATTAGTGATAGGACAAGGGGGAATGGATTTAAACTGAAAGAGGGGAGGTTTAGGTTAGATGTTAGGGAGAAAATCACTCAGAGAGTGATGAGGCACTGGCACAGGCTGCCCAGAGAAGCTGTGAATGCCGCATCCCTGGAAGCATTCAGGGCCAGGCTGGATGGGCTCCTGGGCAGTTTGATCTGGTGGTTGGCAGAACTGCTCACAGCAGTGGGATTGGAACTGGATGAGCTTCGAGGTCCGTTGCAACCCAAGCCATTCTGTGATGTGCTTCTGCAAACTTGCCTGTTATCATGAAAGAGCTCTTTCTTTAGACCTGAATTTAAGCACTGACAGAACCTGAAAATGTAACAGAACCTGATTTTTTTTTTTTCTCAAAATTGGGTGTATCTAATGCTATAACTTTGCTGTGCTAGGAGAATTTCATGTTGATTTGACATCTGGTCTCAGTACTACACCTTAAAGACTGCAGTACTGTGTATGCAGTGTCTCCAGCCCCAAGAAAACTCATGCAGTTGTCTTTAAAGATCTCTCTATGGCACAACTACTTCCAGTAATGTCTGAGATGGGCCATCCTCATCTGCCTTAGGAAAGGAATTTTATTTCATTATATTAGAAGTGGGAGAAACAGAGCAAGTTTTGCCTTCTTCCTTGACCTTTTCCAGGAATGAAGAAGAAAATGTTTGTGTAATGAGTTCTCCAAGATAAAACAGCCCATCTGATTACAGATTTTCTGTTTGTTCTCCTTTCCTTGACTCTGTGTTGATTTAAGATTGTTTTCAATTAGGCTCTCTTTGGCTGAGGCTGAGTACAGTGATTGTTGAAGCCCTGGGTGAGCAGCACCTCTCCTCTCTCAGTCTTATGTCTGGTTTGAAGTGTCTGTTATAGTACTGATGAAGCACATGCCTCTTAATGCCAATGGTTCAGCTTGTAAGGGCTGAGGAAGCATGTGGGCAGTTTGAGTATATTAACCCACATCAGGGTGCTGCAGTGTGGAAGATTATGCCTTGACATCATTTTTCAAAGACCACATCACAGCTCTTCTGTCTTGCTAAGTGGAAGTATAAAGATTGGTCTTCTTCAGAATGGCTGTGAAGCCATGTGTGGTGATTTTATCAGTATTCCACTTTTGCTGTGAAGCAGTGCTTTCAGGACTCACTGACTGCCTTTATTTTAATGGGTTCATCCTGGTACCTGTGGGATTGAGTGCAGTCTCAACAAGTTTCTAGATGAGATTAACCTGAGTGGTGCAGTTGATATGACAGAATGAAGGGATGCTATCTAGAGGGACCCAGAGTGACTTGAAAGATAGGCCCATGTGAACCTACTGAGATTCAACAAGGCCAAGTGCTAGGTGCTGTGCTTGCATTGAGGAAATTCCAGATATGTATAGAGACTGGGAGAAGAACTCCTTGAGACCAGCCAGGTCAAGAAAAACTTGGTGGTTCCAGTAGATGAAAAGTTGGACATGAGGCAGAGGTGTGCACTTGCTGCCAGGAAGGCCAACTGTATCCTGAGCTCTATCAAAAGATGGGTGGCCAACAGGGCAAGGAAGGTGATTGGCCCCCTCTGCTCTACCCTCGTAATGATCACCAGACCTGGGACACCTAACACAGAAAAGATGTGGAGCTGTTGGAACAGTTCCAGAGGAGGGCTGCTAAGATGGTCAGAGTGTTGGAGCACCTCTCCTACAAAGACAGGCTGAGGGAGCTGGGCTTCTTCAGCTTAAGAAGAGAAGACTCCTGGGAGACCTCATTGAGGTGAGGGTGGTGAGGCACTGGCACAGGCTGCCCAGAGAAGCGGTGGCTGCTTCTCTGTAGGCATCCAAGTCCAGGTTGGATGGGTTTCTGGACAGCATGATCCAGTGCCTGATTTAGTAGTTGACAAGCATGCCTGGAGCAGGGGATTGGAACTGGATGATCTTTACAGTCCCTTCCAGCCTAAGCCATTTTGTGTTTCACGTTCTACTGGCATGAGCTTGTTTGTTTGTTTTCCTTACTGTGATCTCAGCAAGTTTTTATGCACTTTCTTTTTGCCTTTTGTGTTTGGGACTACACATATGGGTTAGTATTGGTTAGTAACTCTAGTTACAAGACAATGTCTTTCATCTGCTGGACACAGCATAACATTTCATCCAAACTAGTTCAGAACATATATATTGTTCTTGAATGTAAGTAACTTCTACATTGTGTAGCAATACAAGGAAATCTTTTCAAAATTCAAGCAAGCAACGTGTTTGCTTAGCGTGTCGGCAGCATAGCTATCTAAAGATATGGTCACTTTTGAGGCAGAAGCCGTTCTTGAGTAGTATTCCACTGCAATGCTGCCTAAAACTCACGAGATGGCAGCAAATACCAGGAATTAACGTTCTCCTCGCCCAAGGCAGAGGCAATGAGAAACGTTTTGTTCCTGGTACTTCTGTTCAGGTTGTGAAGGTTGTTACACCATCCTGAGCTATGAATCAAAACATATATGCTGACTGTTGAAATGTAATCCTGACTGAAATTTTCAACAGTGTGCAATTCAGTGGTGTTTGAATGTATATTGTGTAGGCTAAGGAGGGAATATAAAGGATTTTTTGGACAATGTATCTGTTGTCAACTTTATATCTTTGTCATCATGTCTTCCTCCCGAAATTTTTAATAACATTATGTGAGCAGTCTGGAAACTTATTCACATTTGATACATGATTCAATTCAATTTTGATTAAACTTACTCTTGACATTTTATATTAAACATAGAATAAAAGTTATTGTATGTAATGTTGATCACCTTCATGAAAAAGCTTACCTATCCAGAGAGTGTTCCTTTCAGCCAGTAGCTCTTTTTACACACACGCACGCAAGGTGTTAGGATACAGTAGGAAAAGTAGAGAGAGTGCTCATAAAGGATGTCCGTGGGACTTACCCAAGAACAGCGATGGAGCAGTGCATTGAAGGTCTTCTCTAATGTCGAGTCTCAGCAGCCCAAATTCTGGTCTCCCAGCCAGCGCAGATCATCTATCAGACCGATGTGTCGGGTACACCCTTAAGTCCTGACTCCTGGCAGTAAGTAAGCAGGCTGGCAGCGTGCACCACTTCCTCCTTCTCTCACTCCCCCCTTCTGGCCCCAGGGCGTGCACACGCCCAATGTCGGGGTGATAAGGGAATTAGCATTACTAGGACCCAACTGCTGGGTCACACTGGAGGTGCGAGGAGCACCCCTTGACATGGTGGCTGAGCCCCTCAGCGTTTATGATCAATGCACATGTGCTGAACTGCCAGGAGATGGCGATACCCGCCCTAGAAAGGGAAATCTGACAGCACAGGGAGTACTGCCTGTAAAGGTGATACTTAGACTAGAACCGCTGCTGACAGCTAAACCTGTGGTCCTTCATGACCAGAGATACCTACTCCGCTTTCTTCTTCCTCCACAGACTGAAAAGTCCATGTAACTGAGGATTCTAAAAATGCTGTGCAACTATAAGCTACACTAAATACTAAAAGTTAGATAGATGATGAGCTACGCTGATTGTGGCTTATTTGTTTGTTTAAAGTGAGAATAAATCACTGATTTTATAAGAATAATCATTAATCTGCCTAGGGATGCCTAAAACAACTTGTCTGTCCTCTGTAGTGTCAAGTGGTGGCCAGTCAATGTTTATTAGTACCCAAAAAGCACAAGTTGAATAAGGCTGCATTATTTGGTGATGCTAGGTTTTTCTTTTCCTTGTTAATGATTTTGCTGTCAGTTTTATGATAATTTTGTGCTTGCATCCATCATTATTGGACAGATGGCTGAGAATCTTGATTGTACTGTAGTGTGATGGAGATAAAAGATTAAAGATATGTAATCAGGTCATCTTGTCTCCCCACTGGGCCAGTGTAATTGTATTCCTTTGAGTGCAGTGTTGTCTGATACACTATTAATAGCTTTAGTTCAAAATTTTCATCCATTTTCTGCATGTGGTCTATCAACTCCTACACAGTTTCACTCACGGGAGTTTTATATGCATAAATGGCAATGCTCAGGATAATGACAAGGTGAAGATGAATATTTGGACAACAATGAGAAAATGTTTGTTTATTTATGTATTTATTCATTGCTTTTCACTGTAAATAAATAAAAGAAGTGTGTGTGTGTGTGTGTGTATACTTACCCTAAATGCGATGCAAAACATTTTTGTCATTAAATATCTTGAGGCTACTTATACCCACTATGTATTTGGCTTGTTGATACCAATATCCACTGAGATATAGGAGAAGAAGGGGATTTTTTTACTGCTTGTAAATTGGACATAGGCTCATTTTCACAGTAATTGGCCCATCCCACTTAGGTAAAAAGTAATACATTAGAGAGGAACCAGAGTGTTTTTGCTGGGAAAGTGCCAGAAGTGACTTTTTAGGCTCAGGACAAACAGATGAGAACAACTCTCTCCTTTCCTTAGAAGAGAAAGTTCTGACGTTTATTTTGATCTACTGTGAGAGTGCCTGCACATTCTTTTGCTGTATGTAGAATCTGTGTTTTAGTTCAGAACGCGGTAGGTGGCAGTCTTGATCTTCTGTTTTCTTGTCGATAAGCGTTTAACACATCTTTTCCTCCACATCTGCTTAAGATGAAACAACAGAAAGCTTATCTCTGTCAGTAATCCAACTGCTTGCACAGAAACAATAAATTAAACCTCTGTAGTACACTCTCTACTGCATATCCAAACTGACAAACATGAACCTGCAAACAACAGTGGTATTTAACCATTGCTGTCACTTCTTGCACTTGTCTGATTTGAACTAAGAAAAACAGATTTACTTTCCTTATAAAGCAGAAATGTATTATTTTCTTTCAAGTTTGACCAGTGAATGTGAGGAGGATTTCTCTGCACAGGAAGAGTAACACGGGGGTTAAGGGGAAACATTAGACACAAACTAGGCAAGTATTTACAGCAGGTTACCAAGAGCGAGCTAAAAAACAAACTTAGTCTGTCTGCTGAGAGTGATGTGAAACCATGAAAATAAATTGGTTGGGATGAAATACTGTTGCTGCTGTGTTGGGGTTTTTTGTTTCTTTGTTCATTTTTGTTTTCTTTTTTCCAAAAGCAGTTTAGGAACTCTTCCAATCCAAAGAAGACAGCAATTGCATTATGCCAGGGTTCTGCCACAAGTTGACTTAGACAAAAAGTCAGTCTGGAGGCAAGTCTAGTACTTCTTCGATCAGAAGCAGAAATTGAGAAGGCTTAGTAAAGGGGCAGGGGGAGAGAGTGGAAGCATTTTTCCCATCTACATTCTGTTTTCTAGATTGTTTTATTTTGTTTTCAATAACCCTTCATGCAGTAATACAAGAAGAAACTAACTTTCTCTTTGGTTCATTGCATAGAACAATTTTAAAGGGAAAAAAATTAACCAAGTGTATACAAGCTGAAAACATTCCTTCAAAATCTCATTATCTGTACTTGGCTCTAGCTTTAATATTCTTGAGAAACTAGAGATAAATATAATCTGTACTGGCCAGAAGTTGCCATATTTATAATTGTTCACTTAAATTCTTAAATATAGTATCTTACAACCTATAGTGACTGTAGAAAAGAATGCAGATTTGAAAATTCCAATTTTGCCTTCAATACCTTCTTTCTAACAAGATAATTTGGTTTTAGTAGCCAAACATTTGACTAGTTTCAGCTAAAATATGCAGCATCCTGTAGTAAATAAGGTGTGATTTATAAGTAGTTAGAATGAACATTAAACTGATAAATCATACTATATTTGGAATTTTAAAGGCCAATCATTCTGAGAGTTAATGCAATGTAACTGAAAGCTGAAACAAATTTTGACTTGATTTTAATGCGATATTCCTTATTTATTTTCAATTTTAAAGTCGTTACAGAAATCTTTGCCGGGATCATATATGTATGAAACAGAATTTAAAGCACTTATTGCTGTCACAGCTGTGAGAAGCAACATGAATTCAGAGCCTTTAGTATCTGACAATATATCAACCAAGAAATTCTTAAAGATAAATACATTTTTGGCCCCACAGATGATTCTATGCAGACTTCAGTATGCTTAAATTCAGCCATCCATCTCACTAATAGTGCTATATTAGTACATGCAAGATCACAGTAGCTGAGGAAGACCAAGAAATATTCTTTCTGCCTTGACTTGACATAAATGATTTTTTTTTTTAATGTTGGTGCTTCTATCTGTAAAACAGTTAAGCATTTAGTGTAGTGGACTCAAACAAAGATTGTATTACTGATGTTTCTGGGATGTGTATAGAAAAAAAAAATCAATACGTTGCAAGAGGAGTGATGAGAATGGTTTCCTTTCTGCACTGCCTTCTCTTTAGTGCAGTTGTGCAATACGTATAATAATCTGCTGGATGTCAATATGACATATGCCAACATATGCTCGTTTTCAAAGAGCAAGATTCTTTCCTGCCCTGCTTTGAAAGGCATTAAGGAACTTTCACATATATGACCAGGGTAATGATGACATTTTAAGAGACAGTAGTTGAAGGATCTTTGATTCAAATGGCATCAGAATGGCAATCCAGAGGTCATCCAAGGAAAGATAAGAAAGGGTCACAAGTTCCAAAACAGCAGAAGTCTTTCATCGGCCTGATTTTCTTTCATTTCTGCCTTTTAACTCCGCTGTGCAAAGTCTGGCAGAATTCCAGTTCAGCTCTAGATTCCCATAAATAAAAATCCTGGCACAGTGTTAGATTACTATTTGGACTACTCTCTGAGAAGAGATTTTGAGAATAGGGAATTTTAAGCACAGTTCACTGATGGAAATGAAATCTGTTCACGTAACTTCCCTTCTCCGAAGAGATCCAGAACTTTAAAATGCATGAGCTGCTTTACAGGTTCAAGACAAATCCATTTCACTGGGACTTGCACAGCTGGCATAGCTTCTAATTTTCTAACCAGATGAAAATCTGAGGACATCATAGAATTAATTGTAGGACCAGGACCTCAAATTAGAACTTCTTTTCAAAATGAGCAAGTCAGCTGGCTTAAGTGGGTTTTTGGAAACTCTCATTACTAAATTAGTATTACTGTGCTCATACCTTTTATTTGATTTTTTGAAGAAGCAATTGTACCGTTTGATCTCAGAACTTCTTGCTGCTAGCAATACTCTTTTCCAGCTGAGCCACAGCTAACATGCCTTTTATTCTTTCTCCTTTGTGTCCCTTTTATCACTTCAGTGTGCTCTTCCATGTGTTGCAAAGTACAGATGGTGAAATGCGTTGGGTCACGCAGTGTTGTCTTTTAATTCTTTTGTGAGCTGTGGCGCCAGCTGATCTGCATTTTTCAATTTCTGATGAGTCCTGTGCAATCAGTCTCTTTTGGTTTAATCATTATGCTTGAAATAAAGAATGGCTCTTACCAGCTAAAAGTCAAAGGCATCGGGCCAAATTGTTCTTCCACAGACTTTCATGTGATTCATGGTCTTTGCTGATACTAAGAAGAATAGGAAAAGGGAAAAAATCTCCCAGTTTTACACAGTCATGAACTCTTTACACATATTAGAAATAAAGCTACAACAGCTACAGTAGGTATAGAAGAGTGAATGCTCCAAAAGGGCATTCAAATGTTACTTACAAGATATTTTACTGTAAAGAAAAAAGGGAAAGAAAGCAGCAAGTGACAAAGAAGCAAACTGTCTTAACAAGGGTGGTATTTGTAGGCAATGGTATATGGTGTTCCAGTAAAGGTCTTGAAGTAATGTTTTGTACTAAGACAAACAACGTGAAGCACTGAAGGCGTGTGCATGTAGCTTAACTCTAACACTGGAGAAGTAAGCCATTTAGAATAAAACAATGAGGTTACTAAAACACATATGTTTTAGTAAAACATATAAAACATCAAGCCCTGATGATGAGCTGCATTTGAATACTGTGTTTTCAAAAAAACTAGCTTTATAATAAAAGGTGGTACTCTATGCATTTCAAAGGCATAGCCAGGCAGAGGTGGGGCATTTTGATAGTGTACACTGCCACCATTTATCTTCTGACCCTAGATGTGTCAGGCTGTGGGTGGAATTTTTGCTGAATACAGGAAATTTTTGTTATGATGGCTTAGGTCAAGTCAACATTTTGCCCCTTCTGACATGGAGAAAGCCTCTTTCTCTCGTGCCAATTAATCAAGCAATTTAAAATCTCTCTATATAATTTTCTCATAAATCTGAACACTGTAGATTTCAGTACACATAAAGGGCCTTTCAGTGCAAAGAAATATCACAAAACCATAAGGCATCTGGGGTGAACAGAAGAGAAACTGAAATCCCTCATTTTCAACACTAAACAGTTCAAGCTGTCACTGGTTATGTGCTTCTCTTTGTCTCTGCTGATTTTTATTTGTAGTCTTGTACATATCAGGTCTGTAGCCTATACAGCTTTTTTTCTGTTTGTCTTTTAAAGTCTCTTTTCAAAATCTTTAAAATAAATTGAAAGGGTAGGTTTTTCTCAATCATTTCTGCCTGAATAATACAGGTTATACTGTTAAAAAATCTGGTTAATTGGGATTCATACCCTACAAAGAATGAAAGTAAGCTAAGCCTGATCACAGTTGTCAGCTGTGGTTGTCTACTTTCCAGTTTAAAAGATATTCTGGAAATTCATACATTCTTTAAAAAAAATGCTGTTAACTGTATCCAGCTGTGTAGGTGGATATACCTTTTCTTACTTCTTTTTGGAGTTCCTGAAGTGTGAGATGTCACAAGTATATTTCACATACATGCAGAAATTAAATGAGCTGCTTTCAGTTGCATATGCAATTCCATTCAGTCTTCCTCCATTATTTGCTCAATATTCCCTTATGTTTTACAGACCAAGTATCAGTCTTGTGTTCAATTCTAAACATTACTATGTAGCAGCGCTTACTGCTGTATTTCAGTTTATTTACTGTTGCTGTTGCACCCACAGAGAATTAACTACTTAATCTGAGGTGGGAATGTGTAGGGGATGGCAAGTTTACAATAAAGAAGGCAATCTTACAAATACATTGGGTACTGACAAGACACTGATATTATTGAGTAAACTTTGTAAGATCTGATACAACTTTATTGAATATTCCAGGACCTTGCTCCATGATTTTTAGAAGGGACTTCCTTCCTCTATTCCATGGCTAAATGAAATGCAGATCAAGTTTGACAGCTGAGGCCATCACTGCAGTTGGTGGCAACCAGGTCTGAGTGCTGTAGTTATTGGATGAGAGTAACTGGCAGTGTAAGAGTAAATGGTAAAAAATGTGGTTTTCAGTGAAAGCAGTGAACCAATCTATTCTGGTATGTTGGCATGAAGTTGACATAATGTCTCTCTTTCTTTTGTGGAAGGAAGAATGCTGCAAAAGAATTTCCTGAATGACTCATACTTCTTTTCATATATCCTATAAGTAGGGGTTAGGAAGTTAATATACAGATAGTTTTACAAAGAATGAAAATCAAGTGATTGAGGACTTGACCCTTGCAAGATAAAGATTATTTTTCCTACTCTAAAAACAGCTGTGATGCTTTAGACTCTTTTAGATTATGACTACAAACATGCTTTTCAGTGAATGGAAATCCTAAAATATAGTGTGAATGGATCTAACAGTGTGTTCCTGTTGCACCTCTCCGTCTTCCAGACATTCCCACCGCTGCCAGACTTCTTTGTTGACTGACCTAGCACATTAACCGAGTAGAATGCTAATCCAGAAAAAGAAATATGGTTTCCTGCACAATCACCATGAAGAAATGGTTCAAGATCCAGAAGGGAAGTGGAAACTCACAACTGAGGAGATGGGAAAACGTAAGGAAGAGTGAAATGACAGCAGTGAGATATAGCTGTGCTAAAAATAAGACTATTCAGATCTTATCAACTTGTAGTTTTTGTGATGCTGAATTATGAATCAATACAATATTACTGTACGGCAGAGAACTAAAGTTAGTTTTGCCAAATAATAGAACACTTGTATAATGTGATACTATGAGAAGATGAAGTCTAACAAGTTCTGCTAGTTGTTATATGTTACAGGAGTTGTGTTTTTCAAGTCAAAGATTGTAGTTCATTCAACAAAGAGCCAAGTATATTAAAGTTAATGCCAACAGTTCTGAAGAGAAAAAGGTGTCTTAGTGCTGTTATTTTGATCCACAGAATTAGAGTACAAAAATGGGAGTTAGGAGAAAGTAGGTAGTTTCTGCAGAAAGATGTATGAAAATACATCGGAAGTAAATAGAGAGTGTATAGTTGTGCTTAGTGAGGTCTCAGACTGGTGTTTCTATTTTTGGAAGAAGGAAAGATGATAAATCTGATGAAACAAAGGAAATAATAGAGCAAGGGGAAGGCTGCTTTGGAAGAAAATTTCAAGAACAAAATATAACTGACAATCCAAAAGGAGCAGTAAAGTGAGGAATGTATAAGCTAAAAAAAAAATAATTACAATTTGTAGAAGCTAGGATCTCTGAAATGCAGTGCCACACTCATTTTCCTCACTTAGGCATAGAAGGCAAGCTTTTAGAATGCCCTGCTGCTGTGTAGTGTGGCTACTGGCTCGAAACCTGAATGGCTCAGAGGATGGAGCACCAATCTGCTATTTCTGAACAGAAGCACTAATTGTAGTATGAGGTTGCCATGACAGCAAGTAACTTTCTTCCTTGTTTGGCTGAGCTTATGCCAGATAAAAGAAGGATCTGAAGTTTTATTCAGTATCCTTCCTGTTACCCTGAGTGGAAATGCACAAAAATTAAATCCTCTTCTTGCCTAGTAACTTTATACCACTTCCCACTATCCATTCTAACTCAGTGCAACTTCAAAGTACAACCTCATACGTATCTCTACACATGTTATGTATATGTATAAATGATAAATGTATATACATTATACATATATAAATTATTTATGTATATATATTATTTATACATATACATTTTACCAAAATTTATTATCAAAATGCCACCTGCAATGCTCATGGTAAGACTGGACACTTAAGAAAAAAATCAAGTAGGTCTGATCCTGATAATTTAGAAAACTGAGCATTCTAGAAGCAATCTTTCTACTGAGTTGTGAGAAACTAGACACACTTCTGTTTCATTGGGCTCAAGCACCAACCCCTGGATGGATTAACTGATCCAGAGGGCTCAAGTGAGGTAGGAAAACATAACCATATTCCTTATAGAAGATTAGAAATTTATAAAGTGTGGGAAACAAATTGCCCATGGCAAGTTTTCCACAATGGAAAGGGAGATAATCAGCTTCTCCTTTTCTATTTGTGAAACGAAAAAGTGTTGGTAACTTAGCAAGAAAAATATTTTAGTCTACATGAAGCAAAAAGCAGGGGCAGTGTGTACTGTAGCTTACTTAATGACTATTAACATAGAATATGATTTCTGGAAAAAAGCTTCTGAGCTTTGGAAGATAAGACAATAATGATTTCAATTTCAGAGATTTTCATGGAAAACAGGTTAAAAAAAAAAAAGATGTTTTGTTAATGAAAAGAAGTATTTTAACTCCTACTAAATACCAACTCTGAATCTATTTATGTAAAAACTGGAGTCACTAAAGAGTTTTAATAAACTAAAAGTACAAAATATTGTCCACATTTCAGAACAAAATTGAGTTAAGTTTGAAATACAGTCAATACTAAAATAGTTTTTCAGTGTTGTGGTTTCTAAAAGCAGCTATGGAACAAATATTTCTTCAGTGGTTATCATTTTTTTTAAAGCTGGCATGGTATCCATTACAGCTCTGTAAAATATTTGTATTTCTCTCTGAATCAATGCAGAATGACTCTCAGTTAACATTCTGTTCTTTCTCATACCCAAGCAAATGCGGATAATATTTACTTATCAGATAAGCTGGCAGATCCCCTCCCATCAAAGGCCCTCCCACACTCCATCCCAAAGGCAGTTCTGTGGCCCATTAGCTCCCTGGTGCCCTCTAAAGCTTGTGAAAAAGAATACTGAGATTTTTCAAAAGACAATGATCATGGAGGGGTTAGGATTTATACCAGCACGGTGTTCCTAAATCCACTATCAAAATGAATTTTACAGAGCAGGGGAGTGTATAAGTAAATCAGAGACTGGATTGTTGAGGTGGGAAAAGGAGTTTAGATTTTACATTAACTTATCATAGATTGCTGTGAGTTTTATGTTGTGTTCTCTGCTAAAAACTATAATGTAACTGACTGACAGCGTGTTGGCCTCCACTGAATCTTTCTTAAGCAGAAAGACTGTGAAGACTGGTTCATGAGAGCTTGAACAAGAAATACTAGTTGACTGGGGAATAACTAACTTCCGAATTCATTGGGAAGCAAATAATTTTATGCAAATGGTTTAAGGCACACACAGAAAATCAAGAATAGAATCATGAATATTTTGTGTGTTTATCAAGCATGTATGAGCATGAGCTGTGAAGGGGATTAAAACCTCAGACAAGTAAAATTATTTTTGGAGGGAATAAAACCCTTCAAGCTGTTTTTTTAATTAAACAGACTGTTGTCAATTTTCACTTTTTCAGTGAACAACAATCAAACACTTAATTGCTGTGTTCATAATTGTTACTGTTCAAATATGTTTTCATAGGTCAACCACTCTTGCTCTGAAAGTAATTATACTGCTTTAAAGTCTTAAGTCTGTAATTATGTGAGGTCTCCTGATCCACTGACTGCTACATTTCTACAACTATTTTCGCTTCACAACTACTGAAATGTTCAGACTAATTTATAGTTAAAAAAAAACTTCGAAAAATTCAACAAATGTTAATGGAAGATAACCAATTTCAGGTGCTGCTATCTGCCTCTTAATAATCATAGAATCACAGAATCACCAAGGTTGGAAAAGACCCACAAGATCATCCAGTCCAATCGTCCACCTACCACCAATATTTCCCCACTAAACCATGTCCCTCAGTACAACATCTAAATGTTTCTTAAACACCTTCAGGGAGGGTGAGTCAACCACCTCCCTGGGCAGCCCATTCCAGTGCCTGACCGCTCTTTCAGAGAAGAAATTTTTTCCTAACATCCAGTCTGAATCTTGCAACTTGAGGCCATTCCCTCTAGTCCTATTGCTGTTTACATGGGAGAAGAGGCTGACTCCCACCTCACCACAACCTCCATTCAAGTAGCTGTACAGTGCAATGAGGTCTCCCCCTGAGCCTCCTCTTCTCCATGCTAAACAATCCCAGTTCTCTCAGCTTTAACACGTAAGACCTGTACTCCACACTCCTCAGCAGCTTTGTTGCCCTTCTCTGGACACACTCCAGGGCCCTGATGTCTTTCTTGCAGTGAGGTATCCAAAACTGAACACAGTACTCAAGGTGTGACCTCACCAGAGCTGAGTACAGAGCTAATCACCTCCCTGCACCTGCTGGCTACGTTATTTTTTAAACAAGCCAGGGTGCCATTGGCCTTCTTGGCTGTCTGGGCACACTGCTGGCTCATAGCCAGTCAAGAGCTGACCAACACCCCCAGGTCTGTTTCTTCTGCAGTCTGCCAGCTACTCTGCCCTAAGCCCGTAGTGTTGCATGGAGTTGTTGTGGCCAAAGTGCAGGACCCGGCACTTGGCCTTGTTGAACTTCATCCCACTGGCCTCAGCCCAGCAATCCAGCCTGTCCAGATTGCTCTGTAAGGCCTTCCCCACCCCAGATAGATCCACTCTTCCCTCCAGCTTGGTCTCATCTGCAAACTTAGTGAGGGTGCACTCAATCCCCTTGTCCAAGTCATTAATAAAGATATTGAATAGAATAGGCCCCTACACTGACCCCTGGGGAGCACCACTCATGACCAGCTGCCGGTTGGATCTAACTCTATTCACCACCATGCTCTAAGTCCACCTATCCAGCCAGTTCTTCACTCAGCAAAGGATGTTCCTGTCCAAGCTTTTCCAGGCTGCCAGCTTTTCTAGGAGAATGCTGTGGCAGAAAGTGTCAAAGGCCTTGCTGAAGGCTAGGAAGACTACATCAACAGCCTTTCCCTCATCCATCAGGTGAGTCACTCAATCATAGAAGGAGATGAGGTTAGTCAAGCAGAACCTGCCTTTCATGAACCCAATGGGTTACCTGAGCATAATTCTTTAGTTTTTCTCATGTTTTACTAAAGGAGTTATTAAAGGAGGTATGACCAGGCAAGCAGAATCTAGTCTTTATATTTCATTACCACACTTGTGTTTTATTACTTTAAGAGCTCCTGAGAACCAAGTCCCACTAACCAATGTATGTTGCTTATCTTGATTAAAAATTGCTTAGGCAAGAGGGTACAGACTGTATTAGTCAATGCTCCTTGCCCAGCATTTTTCCTACAAATGAGCATAAGCTGTTTCTTTAGAAAGCCATATTTCTGTCCTTTAAGTTTATTCTAATGTTGATATTGATCAATAGATGTTTTGTGTTGAAGCAGTGAGAAGGATCTCCAGTATTAATTCTGATTACATGGCAGAAATAACTGTGGTGGCACACTGTTCTTAAAAGCAGTTGTCGCTCAGATGAAGAAGTGCAATTATACTTTGCTTGTTTCTGGTTTATGTTAACCTTAATCCAGTAAAAAGTAAAGGTGAGTTGGTTTTATTATTTAATCCAACTTTTTAAAAAGGCTGCCAAAGACAGAGTTGCATAATGCCATTTTGCAATTGGTAAACGTAAGTACAGCAAAGATACATTTTAAATATTTGCATTTAGGAAGACTAATATATTAGCACCGAAGATGAAGGTGATCTTTAATATTCTCATCACTACAGCAATAAATTAACAGACTGCTCTTAAGTAACTCAGTATCCACTGCAAAACCAACATGCATGTATCAGATTAACTTGTGGGTAGCAAGCAGAGTGTTCTATATGAGTAGGTATAATATGAAAATATATAACTTCTGAGGTGCTATAATACTGTGGAAATTCCAGCTCCCTCTTATTTCTGTTTATGGATTAATGAATATTTTGCCATGTGTGTATTCAAGAGAATGGCTGTAATGACAAAAAAATTGTGAGGTAATGGGTCCTTGCTGTGTCATCATTATTTTTAAATACACTGAAGGAATTGTTAGTAGCATCTGAGATTTCTCAGCTTCCTTCATCATGGTATATTTCTATGCTGCTTTAATTACTGGGTGTGACATAGCAGCTACATTTTATACCATAGAAGATCTGAAAATCATGAAATGAAAATGTATGCTTGTTTTTGCAGTTCGAACCCAGTCACTAGATGGATGCAGCAGGACACTGTTTTAGAATATTTAGAGTCAATACTGTATCCTTAGAGCACTTGCCTTATTTAGGAAATAGGTTGTTATTTGCTCTTTTTTTTTTTTTTTTTTTTACTTTGCTTTCAGAGCTACACATATTTTTATTCCTCACTCAGTTCTTCCCTCTTATTCTTCTCCGTTGATCAGTCCTGTCTCATCACTACTTGCTCATTTTCCTTTCACATAAACCTTATTTGCTCTTATCAGCATTTCCTATTTAATGTGAGCCATAGAGCAGCATTTTTCAACTTCCTGCTGCAGCCTACTTTTGTAGCTGCTCCCCACATCTGCGTGTGATTCCTTCTTCACTTGAGCTGTGATTTCAACACAATATACTGTATGAAATAACAATTTCCTGAATTAGATGTGGCCCATTATGGTGTTAAAGAGTCCTGCTAAGAGGCAGTTTGTGTTAATGCAGCACTGCACAGAGACAATTATTTTCACACGGCTCTTTGGCCAGAGCTGCAGTCGTGACCGTACAAATCATGTGCCATCAATGTCGAGTTCAGGGAGTGTAAGTGAATGTTAAGTCATGCTGAGATCATGCCACCCTGAGGTAAGGCATGCTTGCTGTAGCTGTAGTATTTACAGAAGTTATGGCTGAGCCCTGTAACAAGTCTCTAGTGGGTATATATGAACCAGTTAGCTTAGAAGCTTGTATCTTAGACACATTTAATCATTTTATTTTTTCAGTTTTTTTAATACAATCAGGGAAAGGATCTATCTAATAGCAGAACAAGGCCATTGCAACATTTCAAGCTTTTTCCCAGTTATATGTTAACTAAGACATTATGTAACATGAAAGTATTTATTCAGTTTTGATTTCAGAGCCAGGTTCTTCAATACCGATCAAATTAATTCCTGGTCTGTGTTGATGATCCCATACAGCTAAGTTCACAAGGAGTTTGTGAGATATCAAATCAATTGCAAATATACTTAAAGAAGATAGGTGAACCAACACTAGCAGCTGCTATCACAGAAAGAATTTGTTTCACTCCTCTATCCTCATACAGTCCTGTTTTCACCCTTCTGCTAGCTGTGACATTCATCCTCAGTGATCCATCAGGCAGATAGCTAAACTCCTGTATGCTATATCTGCATATCTATATATCTATATTTATGTATATCTATATATATCTATATCCGCATATCTATATATGCAGATACATTCAGACTATGACCAAACAAAATGCCATAACCACTTATAGGCCACCTGGAACCCTATAGAAATGTTTTCATGGCATTGCATACTTCATGTGTAGAACGTTTTTAAGCAATCTCTAGAAATGTGTTGATAAAAAATCATTAAATTTTTACACCTCTGGAAGCAAGAGCCTTTTTTAAGTAGATGAAGACTCAGAAACTCCTCTACAAACTCTGAGACAAAAGGAAGTGCCAGATCTCTTTTTCCCAAATATTTTACTTCGAGCTGTAAAGGAGAAACAAGCATGTCCTTAACAGAGTTTCTGTGGTTTATAAAGAGCACTTCTTAAACCTTCACCTCAAACAGAATGGAATAATATGCTTGAGTGGCTGATTCAGTATTGCAAAGGGACCTTATTCAAACTCTGGAAAAATGAAAACTCGGGAAGATAAGGACATGTGATCAGTTCTGTAAAGAAGGAAGGAAATTTAGTCAGTGACTGTCAAACAGTTATTTGCTTTCATTAACAGTTGTTTAATTGAAAATCCAGATAAATTTCTGAATCAGTTTTTTTTGGGGGGGGTTGTTGTTGCTGTTGTTTCTGTCTGCTTTGTTTTGTATGTTGTTCTGCTGTTGTCTGGGGATCTTTTTAAGTTCTTCTGAACTTTAGCTGTTTGAATTGGTTTACTTTCTGAAGTACAAACAAAGGTTATAATTCCATTTCTAATACAAAAATACTTTGTATTAGAACAAAACCCCATTTATATGAAAAACTGAGTCCTCTGAAAAATAGCCTTTTAGACTTCTGGATTTTCAAGCTCTACACAGTCTGTACATAATAAATTTAACCCCTAGATAAAAGAGGACAAGTGTTTACTTCCCAAAGAATATCTCAGAACCTTGTTGTCATGATACCGCCGTTAAGGTAAGCAGTATTCAGTTCTCTGCGCTAAGAAGAACTTCTTTATTGCCTAATAAAACTAGATAGGGCAACAGAAATTCTTGCAATGCAATGTGTATTTCATAGGTATTCATAATAGATAACAACTACCGATATAAATTATTTGAATAGGCAATGCTGTAATCATATAGCAATACCTAGTATTTAAAAGCCAGTGGACACAAATAACTTGATAAAGAGTGTAATGTAACAAGTATTAAGTAACCGAATCAGTATTCAAGGTTACCTTTGAGCTTACCTTTGAACCAAGTTGAAAAAGAGCAAGGGACAAAAAGAAAGATTTAGAAAATCACTCAGTCAGCAGTGAATAATTCCTCCTGTTCGTCCCCTCTGGAGGGTTTACAGAGGACGTTGGTAGGGCTTCTGTAATGATTCATAGTGGATTTTTAAACACAGAACTTCAGTACCAGACAAAAACATGCTAGGCACAGGAGCTATGACAATTATGAAAACAAAAACAAAAACATAAATGAAAAAAGAAAAAAAAGCCACAGTCAATCATAATCCTACAACTTTGGGAAAAAGCAGGTGCTTGTCTGGAGACACAGTGGCAGCTGTGCTGCCCCAGACATGTCGCAGAGATGTGAAGCAGCTCAGTTTGTCACAGAGTGAGGGAGCATAGTGGCAAATGGAGAACAAACCCACCAATGCTTGGAGCCAGTGCAGTTCTTCTCTCCACATGGGAAGCATGGGTGACTCTGTACATCCTTGACCTAAAGGATCCTAGACATAAAGGGAGGTGGAGTAGGAAAATGGTTTGACTCTTTTAGGGGTGCTGGCACTTTTTTTTATCTTCTTTTTTTCTCTTCCCCCAGGACACTGGAAATCAGTCAGGAGTTTTAAAAATAATCTAAAAGCTCGTGGGCAAAGTAAACCTTCAGAAAGGCCCTACCTAACTGTTGTTATGGCTGCTTCAGTTGTCAGAGAAAGTCAGGGCCCCACGTGCACCAGGAGGCTCTGCAGGCCCTGACCTCACTGGGCTGGAGCAGCTCAGTTTCACCTCACCACATGCTCTCAGCTGTCTGTAGGAGCACTTGTCTCCAGACCAGCCTGGCCCACCGTCTGATGGATATGCTGGTCTCCTGCAGGTGCTGCCAGGGATCTAAGTTGTGACGTGGCTCCACATCTGTGTGCTGAATGGACTTTAAGTGTAAGCTGAAACCTTGTCTCTAGTCCTGTCTCCTGTTCTGTCGCCTTCTACTCTTGCCTCAAGCTCGTGCATGGTTCCTGAACCTGGCTTGTCCATTACCTGGGACTGTTGGTGCATCCTCTTACAGGTACCTGGCTCCTTATCAGCCTTGCAAGACCTGGCTGCCATGTGCACCTGCACCTGGGGACAGTTGGCTTTGCTGCTCCCCAACAGGGAAACTGTGCTGAGGACATCCAGTACTTTACAGGAAGCATAGATTTCGTGTCTTCCTCACTCATTTCCCCACATCAGGAATGAGGCTGTGAGGGCTTCGTTGAGAGGTTAATATTCAAGGATGCTCAAGGATTCCACAAAACTTTTCTTCTGAAGTCACAGGGATTCTTTAACATTTTTTCTCCTCTTTCTTTCCTTCCTTTCCCTATAGCCCTGTACTTCCTTATCAGAACTCTTTGTGTCATTATCCTTTGCCAAAACAGTCATATCATTAATTTACTTGATAAGAAAAAGACTGTATTTGAGTATTTAAACAAAAATCTGAAAGTTTATGCATCCACTTGTGCCTGTATATATATCTATCCAAGAAATATGTACAGAACCTAAGTAGTTACACTTCCTGCATTCATTCTGAAGAGGAAACACGCATATGATTGCACACAATTCTCTGTGCCAATACTTCACTTTTATTACTTTGAGTTATAGGATATACGTTTAGATTTATGATATGGAATTGCAGGATGTTCATAGGCCAATCTGTGGACTCAGCAAGTGTGGTACACAGCAGATTTGTTAAAGATTATATATCCAACACCACAGGTAAAACAGAAGCTGCACCCTGAAGCTGCTGAAGGTATGGGTGTGTGAGTGATAAGACGGTCTTGAGAGGAAGCACAGTGAGCTTTTATTGTAATTCCAGTTGATGAAAAAACTGAAAACAAAGGCAGTTTTAAAATACATGAATTGTCAGCCCTAATCACTGAACAGGGGTATTTCTGAGTTCGGAACCAGTAAAGGCCTGTATTCCCTGAGGGCTGACAGTTAAAAAAGATAGTTTTAAAAGCTTGAAGATTTATTATCATAAGACACAAGGCTGCACAACGAACACCTTACTGAGGATGCTTCACTGATTATAAAGAAAAGTACAGTACTATTTGATGTGATAACGTCACGGGTTCTTTGTTAGAGGAAGGAGGTCCTAATAGAAACCAACCATGTTACTAACATAGACTTTATTTTATCATCCATTTGTGGTCAGTGAAAGTATAACAGTGCTTAAAGACTGCAAAAATGCATCCTACCTGTTTGGCAGTAATGTCTGCATCAAGCTCTTGAGGACTATTAAGAATTCAAACATATCTCATTGATTCTATCTGTCCACCCTTACCACTACACTGCCTATCATATAGCATATTCTGGTGCTAGGTTATCTGAACAACAAGCTGTTACATTTAGGGACATAACAGCTACTGCCTAGGTACAAATTCCAAGAAATACACAGTGCTCTTACCTTTTACTGGTATAAAAGTGGGGGAAAAAAGAGGTGGTAGTTCGGTTGTCACACCATAAATTCTGTATACACACATGCACTGTTGAGAAGTGATTTTCTCCCCACTAGTTTCAGGTGGGAACTGCCTATGAGAGAATTATGTTGTATTGCTACTTTAAATGAAGAAATAAGCTTAGGAAAAAAATATTCCTGGCTTGGTAATATATATATTATATATATATATAATAAGTAATTATATATATATATATTAGGTAAAGGTCTATGCTGTTTACATAAAGACAGCTAGAGTCCTTTTTACTTTAAGCAAAAAAATCATGCTAGAGCTTAAGTATTTCATGAGGATAAAAAAAAATCATAGTAAGGACATCTCAAAAGGTAGTGATCACCACAACAGTACAGCAGTGAATTTTATCTTCCATTTTCTAAAGACTAAGTTATTTTATTTGTTTTTTATTGTTTATCTGCCTACAAGAATGTCTACAAAGCATGCATAGAAAGGTTTTTGCAATCTACTTCTCCTTTCCATAGTTCAGTACTGGGGGAAAAAGGGAGAAAAAAAGAAAAACCAACCAAACAAACAAACAAACAAATGAAATTTTCAAGCCATAACTTGTACAAATTCAGTGCAAATAGAATTAGAAATAGCTATGCTGAAACAGATGTCCTGCACATCTTGTGTTTCTGCTTGGTAAAGTGATTTCATGATTGGTGTTAATGAGGATGTCCTCTATCTGGATTGACTTTCCAGATAAGGCTGGCGATTAAGAGGCTATTTGATAGGCATTCCTTATCTGATATACCGGAGACCTTTGAAAGCCCTGGTCATGGCTGATAGTTTTCTTTTAAAAGGCAGCAGAGGTGATCTTTTCAACAGGAAAAAAAATAAAATGTTTCTGTTGAGTAATTTCTACAGAAAAAAATCTTACATCAGGGCAGAAGTCAGCATATGTCAGAGTCAGTCTGCACTGGTACCTACATGTTTTGTACTGTTTTACTTGTTGCAGCGTCCTTACTACTTTAAGTGTTTTTCATGGCTTTAAGGAATAGCAGGCTGTGAAATAAAGGATTGTAAAGTGACTAATCTTGAATAACAACCCATCAGATTGACGAAGAGCGCTCCGAAAGTAATGCCTCCTATTTGATTATGCTGGTCCACAGTGTCAGAGGTGGTGGCTGGTGGTACAGCAGTAGAGGTTGAACAATCCCACCAATATTCCCATGCATTCTGTTGGTGTGTGACAGATGGCAGCAGAGGGGGAGTCTGAAAAAATGATGTCTGACATGGACATGCATATGAAGAAGAAGTGTGATTTAGCTCCTCTACAGAGAAAAAATTGCACCCATTGACATTCACTGACGCTTGCTAAACATTTCTGGAAACCAAACAATGGATGTGAGCACAGTGAGGTGGTGATGGCGTGTTTCAGTAGTGGTGACAGCAACAGTAGGTCACTGCCACTGGTGTAAGAGTGGTATAAGTGTTCTTGTTCATCACTGGTGAAAATGCATAGCTAATAGTGTTGACTACATTGAAAAACAGTATTTTGCATCTAAGAGTGTGTTCTATCAAATCGTGTCATTGTGCTCTTTGTATCTTCTGTAATTTGCATGGAAATAAATGAGAGACATTACTTTAGGAGCATCCTATGTACTTCACTAGAAGTTTACAGTGTTTGGTTGCAGCTCAGCAGATGAGAGAAATAAGTTCACTGAGATTTCTTTATCTATCTATCCATGTATCTATCTATCTATCTATAGAGAATTCTCATAGTGCTAACTGACTGATGAAATACTTAGGACCTATACCATTTTTTACCTATTTTGTATTCCTTTTTAGGCACCTGCAATTGGACAGTGTCAGAAATAGTCTTCAGAAGTGCAGAAGGTTTATGAAGAAAATATATTCTAGGCCATTTGACCATTATATTTTGGGTTGCTCCAAGCTGTTTTTCATTGACTGTATAGCAATTTACCAGGGGAATATTCCTGTACAGGTTCAGTTATGCTGCTGCTATGCATTTTTTTCATGACACCAGCCAACTAATTGTGCTTTATCCAACAAAACATACATCGTAGCACTTACACAGAATCATATCAAAGGTCAAGCTTTGGGTGTCCAAGCTCTGGCTACTTACTTGAGTGATGTCTGTTCACCAGGTGAATACATAAGCATCTCTGAACTTTTTCAACTTAATAGTCTTAGTAGGAAGACAGTGCAATCCTACCTCTTCTTCTGGGAAGTTTCCTTTCTTATGATATGCATGCAAAAACTGCTATTTCTATTGCTTCAAGTTTCTGAAATTCATTTTTATATACAATTATGGACAACTGTTACGCTTTCAACAATACCCCTACCTATTCCACTGCCACTGTCTTCCCGCTATGCTGCAACGATCACTGTATTCAGTGTTCCTAAACAACTCATCTTTATTGCATTTCTTTAGCTCACATTTGTAAGATATGTTCAGCCTCTGAGAGGCCTAAAATGCTATCTTCTCATTCCAGGCTCAAGGTAGTATGCTGTTCAATTCCTATTTGAACAGCCATTCTACAAGCTATTGATTCAAAAAATTTACTTTGCTGCAGGTCTCAGTCAGTATTAAATTCTCAGTCTCTCTGATACCTACTTGTAAAATGATTAATTGTCATCTAAAGAAAAAAAAAAGAGCTGAATCAGAATGCTTACTCTATCGTTTATTATTTTCTATCACTTCCTTTCTTCGTTCAGGATTCCTATTTTGATTGTTAATGCCATCATGCAGTTTTCAGAAGGCAACCAGAGAGTTGGCCAGCTGTTCAAGATTGGCCAGGCTTCTATCTCTGCCAAAGTGACTGCACGTTGCCTATGCTGAATTTCCAAAGGAGAAAGCTTAGTATCAACCAACCACTCCAGCTGTGGTGCTTTCCAGACGAAGTGGCTATGCCTTGAGACTGCAGCCTTCTTCACCTGCACATTTCTCCAGTCTTGCCCCTCCCAGGCATCATTTTCAAGTTGAACTAAAATTGGATTTAGTTCTAGAAGAGTCAGCAATGTGGACAGAGTATACATGGTTTGAGATTCCCCATAGGCTTCTGTATTCTCTCCAGACTGCACTTTCTAGAGCAGTACATGGTCCCATTTGAACAAACAATCTTAGGAGAGTTACTAATACAGATGAGCCGTCTATAATGACTTATTTGTAAGAAATACTTTCTCGAATAAGTGATTAGTTATCTCATTCTATTCAGAAGGCAAGCAGCAAAAACCATCATGCAATTACGACGAAGTCAATGTATCTATTGGGAATATACTTTATCTTTTATTGTTTTTCTATTTAAAAGTTGGCATCTCCTCAAAAACCACCTTGTGGTTTTATTTGTGAATACAGAAAGACTTTTGTAACTACATGGATTCTGTCTGCAAAGAGGCAGAACTGAACAGCAGAAAACTCAGCTCCAGTTGATACCTTGCCCTCTGAGCCAGTGTCACCCCAAGCTGAAGCAGGTGGGAGCAGATGTGCAGTATGCCTGCTGATGGCCTTATGCAGGGCACGGCGCCAGATGGCAATCCATCCCTGACATCTCTGTCCCCACTGCCTTTCTTACTGCTTCACACCAAGCCAGAGGCATGAATTCCTGAGGGGTTTGGAGCCAGCCTGTGGCTAGAGATTTCTCAACTGCTGCTCCTTCCTGGGGCTTTCTGTAGCACATAACAAAGAGCCACCTGTGCACCATGAAAACTGCTCCAGGATGAGGTTTAAAAGGTGTGATCCATGGTACAGAAATAATATCCATGATTTGCATAATGTTATCTAAATAATTATGTTTGCAGCATTAATTCTAAGTAAACTGAGCCCAAATTTCTGGTTATCAATGTTGGATCTATTCAATTCATCCCAAAGCAGCAAAGGAAATACCATCCAATAATGATTTGATTATCTACAAGAGTGATTGCCTTGATTAGAGAGATCTCAGACACCTGTAATGAAAATTACATCTGTAAAAAAATTAAGTGCCTTCAAATTCTATCTTCTGAAAGCTCTGCTGGAAAACAGCTCTCAAAGACCAACTGTGCCTTGAAAGGAGAACAAGATGGTCAGAATATGAGAAAAAAATGAGAGATGCAGACCTGTTGAGGTGCGTCCAGCTGAGGGCCACAAAAATGATCCAGGGGATCAAACACCTCCCTTAGGAAGACAGGCAGTAAGAGCTGGGGCCATTCAGCCTAGAGAAGGCTCCAGGAGACGCGATACCTTTTGGTATCTTAAAGGGGGTTATAAGAAAGAAGGGCAGAGATTCTTTAGCGGGGTCTGCTGTGATAGGACAAGTTTTTCAAACTAAAGAAGGAGAGATTTAGACTGGACTTAAGAAAGAAATCTGTTACTATACAGGTGGTGAGACACTGGAACAGGTTTCCCAGAGAGGTGGTGGATGCCCCATCCCTGGAGACATGAATGCTCAGGCTGGTCAGGGCTCAACCTGATCTAGCTGTAGGTGCTCCTGCACACTGCATCCATTTTGTCTTGAAGAGCACCCGAGTCAAGGGCATAAAATTGCCAGAACGTCTTTGGCTGTCTGTGGCCACCAGCAAGGTAACACCACCAGCATCTCTGCCCAAGCCACCTGCAGATGTTCACTGTAGGGCACTGTAAAGATTTTGGTACAAAGTGCTGGGCAGTGTTAAGGGTTTGAACACTTCAGATGAAGACACAGCAATGCATGTGTACGTACACAGCAGCACAGTGCCATCTTAAACTGCTGGGTCCTCTGGGAAAATTTATTAGCGCTGCAAAACTAAGAGAAGATGGAGGCTGTGGTGGCCCTTTGCAGCCCAGCAGAATTGCACACTAGATGGCCATCGGTGGTGCGGCCAGGCGCGGTGCAGCCTTGCCCCCTCCTCAGAGATGCGCACAAAGCGCCGGGTGGGATGAATCTTTCCTTATCTGCTCCGACAGCCCCGGGCCGGAGGGCAACGCAAAGCCCGGCCATCTCCGCATCCCCGCGCGGCCGGAGCGGGGTCAGGGCCGAGCGGGTCGGGTCGACTCGGCCGGGGGCGTGGGGATCAGGTGGCGGCGAGGCGGGGCGAGCGCGGCACCGCCTCTCCTCCCCATTGGCGCTGGCGGCGGGGGCCGCGCCGCACCGCCCTCCCCGGCCACAAAGCGTGGTGCCGGACGGCGGCGGTGGGGCGGTGTTACCGGGGTCATGCAGAGCTGCGGGCGCTGGTGGGGGCGGCTGGCGGCCCGCGGGGCGCCGCGGCACCTGAGGCCGGCGGCGGGGGGCCCTCGCCGGCAGCAGCAGCGGTGGGGCGGCGGCGAGGCGGCGCGGTGCATCGAGCAGCTGCTGCCGCGGCACGATGACTTCTGCCGGCGGCACATCGGCCCGCGGGAGCGGGAGAAGCGGGAGATGCTGAGCGCCGTCGGGGTGCAGGTGGGTGCCTGCGGCACGGGGCGCCGCGCGGCTGCGGCGGTGCGGGGCGGCTAACGACGCTGTGCGGACGCTTCTTTGCAGAGCGTCGAGGAGCTGATGGATAAAACCATCCCGGCCAGCATCCGGCTGCGGAGACCTCTGAGGATGGACGACCACGTCGGTAAGTGGCCCCGCTGCCGCCCGGGCGGCCTCCGCTCTCGGCAGCTGCCCCTCCCTTCCCCGCAGCCCCCCGCCCCGCTCAGGAAAACTTGTGCGAGTCCGCTCCCGGCGGTGCGGTGCCACCGCTTTGTCCCGGGAGCCCCATACGGAGGGAAAGGCGTGGCCAAAAGCCGTGCCTTCCGAGAGCTGCTTCGGGTGGGCTGCCATCTGTCTGCAAGACTTCTTTGTGTGTCCTTCCCCTCTCCCGAGCAGCAGTACACGTGCTGTAACGGCGTGCAAAACCCGCGTCTCCGTGTAACAGCCGCGCCCGAGAGCAGTGGCAGTGAGTGGGGGACGGCTGAGCCGCGGCAGCGCGGAGCCCCCCGCCAGCTGTTGAGGCACAGAGCGGTTCAGCGAGCTGCTGTTCAGAACTGGTGTGGCTTGGTGAATCCTCAGATACTGACGCTTTGAACTTATCGATGTGTCTGCGGTCTTAACGTGCGAACATCGCGCTGGGTGTACAGGGACCAAAGGAAACAGTTAAAAACACACCAAACTTAGCAATTCCACCAAAACTTACAAAGTGCAGTGCCCGCTCAGGTACCAGAGGTGTTTCCATCAGTGTCAGCTTCACATCTATACCTGGATCCTCTGCCCAAGCTCTTAGGCATGGGATCCTTGCGGTTGGTCCTCTGCCTTGCTGCCAGGTCCCTGCGGGCTTCCAGGGCTCTGTGTGAGTCCCAGGTGGCATCACCACTACTACCAGCAACAGGAGTGCAGGGGGAAGCTGAGGCCTGTGTGGGTGTGGCCTAGTGTTGGCAGGGGAGAGGGTCCTGCTGGTGAAACACCCCGTGGGTGCCGTGGCACTGAATTCCTGGTACCTTCCCATCCTGTGGGAACAGGGAGAGAGGAGGAATTTGGTCACTTCTTTTCATCTGTGTGAATGCTGCAAGTGCTGTTCAGCATGTTATGGTTAATATATGTGGGTCAGGATTCTCCCAGACTTATGGGTTGTCTTTATTTAACCCCAGTGCAAGGAACTTTTAAAATTATTATTATTATTTTTTTTTTAAGTAAAAAGGGGCGGGGAGTAAATGTAGATTGTCAGTAATAATCACATCTCAAGAAACCACTTCTCCTATTTCTGGATTTAATATGCAATACTGTCACAAAACTTGATGTTGCTAACATGCACGGAACTGTGATACAGCACAGTTTGGCACCACAGTAATTGTGTGCTAACAAAATCCAAGCCAGTGATGCTGGCTTAAGCCAGAATCCTCTTGCAGTTCTGTGTATGTGAATGCACACTGGTCTGTTTGAAGTGGTTCCCTCCCACGTCACTGTGAATTAGTGACGTCCTGTTACATACAGGCTCTCACTGTGCAGTGGGACCTGTGAGCTAACAGTGCGTTTTGCTCCATTTGCTATGCTGTTCAAGTTCCCTTACAGCAAACTCTGACAGAACATGGCTGTGATGCCGTCTCGCGCTATGTGCACTGAGTTCTCAAGAGAGATGAAGCACTGAAAACCTCTGTCTGTGCACTGCTGCTTGTCTTTGTTCTCCCCTCAGTGTGGAGGCTGGCTGCCTTTGTAACTTACTGCGTAGCTTTCCACTCCATTGGCAGTAGAAAACGCCACGATTTGTAAAAGGAAAGTTGGAAGCCTGCACTGAAAGTTGTGCAACTTCTCGTTGAACATTATGGACCCAGAGGTCTCTATTTGGAGTAAAGTTTGCTCGCCTGTTAATGCATCATTAGAGAGAACACTTCTTTCTTATCACTGGTGTATGATTCCTTATGTCAGTAAGGTACATGATTTCTCTATCCGCTGCCTTCTATTAAAAGGACAGCAAAGCTAGGAAAGTAACGTGAGAACTCTATTGTATTCTAGAATCATAGAATCACCAAGGTTGGAAAAGCCCTCCAAGACCATCTAGTCCAACCATTCACCTACCACCAATATTACCCCACTAAACCATGCCTTAAACACGTTCTTTTCAGTTGGGTGAAGATGGTGCTCCTACTGTCCCCAGACATCATACACGTAAGGGAGAAGAGGGCGAGGCAATTCAGAATGTGGTTCAATGACAGAGTTTATCAAGTTCCTGATTCCTAATAGTTTAAATACGTATTACTTTTTTTTTTTCCTGTACAATTCCAATTAAAAAAGCAAACGACAAACCATAATGACTGCCTAGGTCAGCCTATAGCTGAGCAAATCAGTTTCACTCAGTCTGGTCCTTTGTACTGGGAAATGCAGCTGAGCTTACCCTGAAGTGTCACTGAAGTTGTTACTTAAGGCTAGAATTAGGTATGTAGCCTAAGAAAACCATGCATTTACCACAAGTAATATGCCTGGATGAGTGTCATGTGTCTCTGTAATTGTTTGAATTTTCTTCAGATTTTATAGCTTTAGGCTTTGCAAGTGTGAGCATGAAGTAATATAGCTACATTCCTAATGAGCACTCCTATAGAATTCTGTGTGACCTGAGGGTTACATAGGAGAGCAATTTTTGTTGCCATACACCTCCATGGCTGATGTAGGTAAACTGGTGAGTTTCTTCAGCTAAGGTAAACTGCGGAACTGCCACCTGCAGAGAGGAGGCCTGATATATACGTGTGTCTTCCAATTTGGTTAGGAGTGGCAATAGGAAAAATTGTTTTGCTTTACAGATCCTTCACTTGATAAAGTGACAAGTTTTCTAAAGGTCAGAACATCGTTCTGCCCTCTGTATGCAATAGTAGTAAAAATAATTCCTCCTGTAGCTGCAGATGCTATTAAAAAGCTGCTTTGAATGTTATAGCACATTTCATCATTCCCAGATGAAACGCCTTATCACAGGAGAAGCTTTTTTCCCCCCGCTTTTAAATGTGCTGTATTTCCTAAGCTTCTTAGCGCAATCCCACTCTTCAGTCGGGTTTCATTTCTTCCTTGACAGACACAATATATTAACAGGGAAGACAAATACCCAGTGTAGTCTAGAGGCTTAGGTTGTGTGTGAATGGAAAAGTTATACTGGTAAATGCTAAGCTGTGCTGACAGAAGTGCAGCCACGTTAGACATGGTCTTTCATTTTCTTTTAGTATTCTACTGGTAGATTTCTTCTAGTATTGACATTGTTGGCAGTGAAGGACAGAAGGAAGAGTAATGTATGCAAGAGTAATCCTCCTTTAATCCCTGCCTGTCTACTGTGTGTATTAGTGGTAGTTATCCCTGCAATGCTGCCATTGTATGCTCATGTTAACATGCAAGTTTCATTTATTATGCTGTGTATTTCTGCGCTGTTTCAGGATTTCAGTTAAAAGAATGTGTCCACAAAACCTACTATGATTTCTTCCAAAATATTTCTAGTTGTATTATAGAACTTCAGAATTTCCGAAGATTAACTTAAAAAAAGCCTGTGTAGGTGACCAGTTGAGTCTCCATTCGAAACATTTCTGGAAGGAATGTGGGTCAAAAGCAGTCAGATAAATCTCAGCATGTCTGTCCAGGCTGCCTCTGCTGCCCAAACAGACTGTGTAAGTGTGGGCAGCCCAAGCAACAGGAGGAGGAAGAGGGAGGGCAGTAGACCATGTTTGTGTGCTGCCCTTCCTTTGAATGGTAGGACTCGGCACCTGAAGGAGGCTCTTGTGCTGTCCTGCAGCTTTAGTGCATGTCTGACAGTGCTTTGAAACTCTTTCACTTCAGTATATTGTGATTTTTTTTAAAGAAGATTAAATTAATTGCTAATGCAAGAGAAATCATGCCCTTTTTTCTTGTAGCAACTGCTGTGAAGATCTTGCTTCCTTGATATCAGAAGGTTTAAAAAAAAAAGAAAAAGTTTGAGGCCTGGCATAGTCATAGACTCCTCCCTTTCACACTGTAGATTTTAAGTTGTGTATCTCAGTCTTCTCCTCTTCTCTTGATTCTTCCCCCTTTCCCAACCTTGTTGGGTACCATATTTTTTTGCAGATATCAAGTGAAAAGCAACACGGTTACACTAACCACTGAAACATTAGCAGGAATAACAGTATTGTCATTTTATGACCAGATAACTCGTTCCCACTTAATATTTTTGTGACACCTTTTTCCTTTTCCATCTGTGGATGTCACAGTAGCAGTCCTGAAGTATTCTCATTGAACTCCTAGTGGGAACTTCATTGAGTTTTTGCCTCAGTTATTTGATAAGAGTAGTGCAGGATCAATGAACTTTCTTCTGGGTACTATCTCTGATCGTGTTATCTGATGTAATGGTGAGGGGAATAAAGATCAACTGCAGTAACTTACCTGGCAATTTTATTTTCTGCTGAATAAGGTTCCTAAAGGATTTGTAGACTATTGCCAATGAAGTGAATTTCAGATTAAGATGTTCCAGTCACGTTGTTTTAGAAAACTGGAAAATATCCATGTGCAATGGCCAGCTTCCCCGTTAGCAGTAGTCAATTCTTTATCGCATTTTATTTCCACATTTTGGGTATTTCTTTATCTCTCTCATTGCTGAGGAGAGCTTAAAGAAATTGGAAACCCAACACTGAGGTATCTTGGGTGGTATTTTTAATTCACATGTTTTGAATTTTTATGAAATACTAGTCTTGTTCAAATATAGTAACTTTAAACAAACATTTACAAGAATACAGTGTTCTGCTATGCATGCCCCAAAGTCTGTATATTATGCAGCAGAAAGAATCTGTAATGCTCTGGATTTAGTCATGCTCTTGCCTACCAAACTGAGAACTTGGCCATTTGGTTTTGAATATGAAAAAGGATGTTGAGGTATATGTAGGACTACTCCTCGCTGTTCTGCCTTACTACTAGTGTTAGTCATTTACACAGAGCAGTCAGTGCAATGCCAGACCCATTTCACAGGTCACATTATGGGAACATGCTGTTAAAAGTTAGGCTGGGTGCAGTGGGGAATGTCAGAGCTGCTGCTGATGGGTAACAGGATATGGCATCCTGCTGAATCTGGTGAGGCCTCCTGGAGCTCCGCAGTCCCACCCTGTCCAGAGAAGGCCTCGCTGGGCTCAGGCCGGGCTTCACCCTGCCATAGCGTGAGGACCCTGATTAAAAGTAACCATTTAACTGTCTCCAGTGATAACTCATACAACTATACCTAAAATCAGTGTTGGGGTCTACCTGTGCAGCTCTTCCAGGTGAATGCCATTCTGCCTTTTGCTTGGAAGTTTAATTGCTGCTTGAGCTGCTTACGGTCTCACTAAGGCTCTTTCCCTTGTTCCTTGGATCAGTACGGAAATGTCAGTGTTATTTCAGGGAGCAAAAGTTCAGTGTGTGCATGTGATAGTTGTTAGCTGTGTTTGCTGAGGAGTAACTCTTAACTTTCTAGATTACATGTCCAGTGCGGCAAGCAAAGGGAGTGCTATCAGCATATAGTACAGTATTTGTGGTACGTGCTCACTATGGAATTCATGCTCTAAATGTATTGTGTGTATGACATCAGGCTAGTGAGCAAGTTAAATGATAGCCAGCCTCTGCCTTCAACTCAATTTGGAGTCAAATAAACAAAGACTTGGAATTTCTGAAAAATTGCTGAAGTTAGAATTTTGCAAGAATGCAACACTCCCCTTCAAACCAAACACAAAACCGTCTTTCTTTTTGGCTTGCAAATGATAGAAGAAAGCATCAGTAGTGCTAAAGCTTTCACTAAAAGAAAAAAAAAAGTAGTAAAAGTAGTAAAAAAAAAAAAAAAAGTAAAAGTAGTAAAAAAAAGTCTGGAATAAGCAGAATAGGAGGAGTATGGGGGAGTGGAACTGTCACTGCTTTTTAGAAACTTTGCTTTGGACACTGCTGAGATCAAATGAATGCAGGACTCCTGAATCTCCAGGAAAATTATAACAGTTCACCAAAAACAATAAATGAAACTTTATATGTTAAACGTAACAGTGAGTAAGAGGCACACAAACAACGAACGTTGTGGTTGAAACTGAAGATCTGTAAAAAAACAAACAAAAACACCTTTATAGAAGCATTATTGCCATTTAGGAGACTGTGGAAGAAATTACTTGAAAAAAAATTTTTTTACATATTAAATTAAATGTCAGCTCTAGGAGTAAAAGAAGAAATATGAGTTATGAAGTCAGAGCTGAAATGATCGTATCTTTCCTACGTCTGCAGAAGATATTAATTCACAGACTCGATGTTTTCTATGGAAAATAATTTGCCAGCAGATTCTAGAGTATCAAATGTTCGGTTTGACCTCTTCTGGTGGAGTAACCCACAGTGGGAAATAAGTTTTGAAATATCCAGGGCTCAGGTTTTTCTGCGTTGGTGATTTATAGCCTTATATTCCCAAGTCTGACTTTCAGATTGCAATGCAGAACAGACAGAATAATTTAGTGCAACTACTGTACTGCTGCTGCACAGCAGTTTCCAGGGTCAGAATTGGGGAAAAGTTACAAAAAAAGAAAAAAAATCTTTCCAAGCACCTCACCTAGTAGGCTTGCTGTCCAGTTTCAGCCAGGTTTCCTACGCTGGGCATGGTTATCCCTCCACATAATGTTACAAAGCTTACTGACCACTGTCTGCATCATCAAGTACTAAGGTAATTGTTAATAATTTATTTGGTAAATCTTTCCTTTTGGTTGATGTTGGTTAGAGTTATTTGCTAGAGGGGTTGACGGGGTATGATTTTTGTATGGGTATACAGTCAGTGAGAAGCATGTTGAAGGAAGAGCAAGAACTGGACTGTAGCTGGGAAGGACAGGACGTGCATACACCTTTCATCTGGGCACTTGAAACGCATTCTGTTGTAATTGCTAAACTAGGTTGGCGGACTGATGTCAAAGCTAGTATTAAATGGAATTTCTTAAGATAGAAATGTCATTCACACTTTTTTTTTTTTAACGAACCGATGAAGGAAACTTAATGTTGAATGAATAAAACTTTCCCATTTTATCAACTGTTTAGGGAAAGTGTCTAAAGTCTGTGAAGGGGGGAAAAAAAAGTTGTCTGATGAGGGGTCCCTTCTGAGATGTACTGTAACGCATATGCAAAAAAACTCAGAGCGCGCATTGCCTTAAAGCAAAAAGAACTCCACAAGGCGTTTGCCTACAGATGTTTCTCTCATCATCATTTCCACAGTGGTGGACTTGCATTTTCTTGAGAGAAGGAGATTTCTGTTCTTTAGGGCACTCAGTATTTTGAAAATGAGTAACTGCCAAAAGTGGAATATTTATGACTGAGCTGTCAAATCTGATTAATGTGAAAGGACAATTGAGGAAAAGTAATATAAATATTTCAGTTCAAATCTATTCGTGTCAGCTGTTTCTTGAAATTAATGGGGACAAATGCTCGTATTTTGTAGAATTTAAACTTTCCCATAATGTTTTAACATTTTGGCCTTACTCTGTTATTGTTCGTATGTCAGTCACTCCTGGTAAGTTTCTATATGAGGGCATATTTATACAAGGCATTTTAGTTAAAATCTGCTAGTGTTATGTGTGACTGAAGTTTTCTGACGTAGTTTTTTCTCAATTAGGTGAAAATGAAATCCTTGAAACCTTATACAACATAGCAAGCAAGAACAAGATATGGAGGTCCTATATAGGCATGGGTTATTACAACTGCTCAGTACCACAGCCCATTGCACGGAACCTTTTGGAGAACGCAGGATGGTAATGTACAACATTTTCTTGCTAAATACGTATTCATAAAATTTCAACACATTTGAAATTCACCTTATAACTACTGCAGACAGATATGGCCCAAATCTATTTTTATCATTAGGGCTGTTCTGTATTAGGTAGTAGTGTAGTGTGTAGGGGCAGGAACTGTGTTGCTGTTATTGGAGCTAGAGAGAGGAAAGAAAATTCTTTGACTTTAGAAGATACTTTTTCTGTAAAATATTTCATAGAATCATAGAATTTTACTGACCTAGAAGTCACAACTTCTATATACAGTTAACAAAACCTAGAATGTTTTAGTTTGCTTTAAAGAAAGTATAAAATCTTGGTTCTTGAACTTAAATCTTTCACAGCCTCTGCTTAAAACTAGAGAAGCAGCCTCCTCCACTGCATGTTTGGTTGGTTGTAGTTAAATAGCGTGCATTAGTTTGATTATGGTTTTCTTATGAGGTAGAAGGCAGCCTTGGAAATCTCAGAGGCTTTTCATCTTAAAATTCTTTCTATCTTTTTTTTTTCCTCTCTGAAATCAAAGTTTCAAGAAAGTGAATCTGTATCCACAAAGTATGTTCTTGTCTGAACAAATAATTAACTCAGCTGATGCCTGAATATAGGTAGACAGTGATAGCTGATAATTTCTTTTTGAAAGAACAGAGTATATTTTGATCTCACAATTCAATGGATGCTTCAGATTTTTGAGACAAGCCTGACTTATGGACTTGAATTGGACTCGTTTGCTTTTGACTTTTCTCAAATGTAAAGAAATCTTTTATTGCTCTAATTTGTATTTTATAAACAACATTAATCTAAATGAAAGTGGGATTTTGTCTCTTGATGGTCTTTTCTTGACAAAAGCGCTAAGGCTTGTTTATAAACGTTCATTTACCACTGATATTATTCTAAGGAACTGTAACTCAGATGCACTAGAGAAACTAAAATTGATGTGGAGTCTCACTTTGCATGACACAGAATGTCATTGGTACATTTCATTGTCTCATTTGGTTTGGAAGCTCCCTTATCTGAAGTCAGTGACAACCTTTTTTTTTGTACCATATTAAGACAGTAACTGTCATCTTACCAAATAAAATTGATTTTAATAGAAGCAGTTTTTAAAGGTTATTTATATGTAGAGGTTGTAAAAATCTGCTTCTTAGATACTAATCTTCTGAGTTTTGAGTTTCCACAGATGGATCTTTGTATCTGCAAACTTCCAAGACTTTGAAGTATTTGTTTTGAGTGCTTTATGTGTGTCTCAGACTTCTAAATTGACTTCAGAGTTGCACTTTTTGGATCTAAGGAATCTATGCAGTGTATATAAACCAAATTTTATTTGGTCTTACCCCTGTCCTCTTTTTCAGAACACATAAAATAAGTATTTCAGTAGAGTGTAACAAATAACCAATTGCTAAAGATGGTAGTAAGAGGACCGAAAGGAACTGTATATTTTGAAATCCTAACAAATTACATAGTAGTATTAAAATGACTGGTAGATTGTATCCAGAAATCTGTTCTTGCAGTGTCCGCAAAAATTATACAGCTAAAATCCTAACAGCTAAACCTACAGAAGAATAAAAAGAATTATGTTTGCTGGGAGGACAGAAAGAGAGAACATGTGAGGAAGCAAATGTTATAACCATACAGACTTTATGGAGACTGCTTAGGAAATCACAGCTCTCCTTATGTCATCTGAGTGTTTAACTATCAGTGCTAACGCATTGTGCGTTACAGAGCCAGGGAAATGCTGCAAGTGCAGCTTTATTGTTTCTGCTCAGTTCTGGCTCTCTCATGTGACTGCTTGGCACACATTAGAGCAAGGCTTGCAAGATGAGTTTGAAAAAGAATGCTTGTAGAAGTCAGTGAGTGCAGAAATGGAGGACTTTTCAGTTTTTTGAAGCAGTTGAACTTGCTAGAAGGAGGCAGGAAACACAAAGGTAGATTTTAGAAGGAAATTGTTTATAACAAAGTATTTTCAGCTGAAAATGAACCTGCTAACCCACAGTAGTGGTTCTGCTTTCTTTCAGTTTGCCAGAAACATCTTCCCAAATCTCAGATTCTGCTAAGAAAATAATGCTGCTGGAGTTTCAGAACTCCCTGAAGCATGAGGACAACAATGTATACTGCAAACAGAGATACTATAAGCCTAGTTTTAAACAAAAGTGTCTGACAGTACCATACCCCAATTAACTGCCCAGCAGCTTTAGAAAGTATTGGGCATCCTTTCCTTTTAAGCCTGAATCCCATTTGAAAAAGATCCATATTCATGAAAGAGGCTACTTCAAAACCTTTTGGGTAGATATTCTTTATACAGTTTTATATCCAACGAACAGTTTGATTCAAAGAAAATAAGCAGAAAACCTTCTGTAGTGGAATAGGGCTTTACTGGAATGCAGCAATTAAAATTCCTGCCTTTTGGTGAGGCATTTGATTTGGTCACAGTGTGTAGTATGTAGGTACCCCTTATTTTTGATACTTGGTTTGCTTTTGGTCTTGGTTACTAGCTGCTAACAATTTCTTGCTCCTGGCAGTCTGTAACTAGCAGTTCCATACTAACAGTGGATGGATGTCTTACATGTATTTTCCATACACTACTGAGTTATTAAGAAGAAAAATATTAGCCTGCTTTTTTAAAAAAAGAAGCAGGTCAGTATGTATACTTGCTTTATCTTTAAAGAACACAGTGTAGACAGAGGATTTGTCTGGGTGCATACTACCCATTATATGACATCCAACACAGGCCCCTCAACTGCATAAATATGTCACCTGTCTACTGGTTTGAATGCATAGTGTTTGTTCTGCTATTTCCCATTTTCACATATGAGTTTTTTTCCACCAAATGTGCTGAACTCTTGCCTTAGTAGCACTCAATTTTGTTCACATAACATGAACATAAATGAGAGACTAAGGATATGAAGGATATTTGGCATCAGAAATCAGCTTATAGGCTGATCAGGCTATTATGTTAACATGAGCTTCTTATTAAGATATATATCAAAGCAGCATAGTATTTACATCACACCAAAAGTAATGCCTCCTATTTTGTTTCCATGGAAACTGCAACAGATACAAAGAGCACAATAACACTATTTGATAGTATTTTGTAGCTGAGAATTTGCTCTATTCTTCAACATAGTTACCACCATTAGCTGTGCATCTTCACCAGCAATTAACAAGAGTGTGTGTGCTAGGCCTGTACCAGCGGGGGTGACCCACTGTCACCACAGCTGAAACACACCACTCACCACCTCACTGTGCTCACATTGACTGTTTCGTCTCCAGAAACATTAAGCAAGCATAAGTGAATGTCAGTGGGTGCTATTTTTTCTGTGTGGAGGAATTCAGTTCTGTGCCTTTGCTTCTTACGCACTTGCATGTCAGACACCATTTTATCGTATTGTCCCTCTGCTGCCATCTGTTGTATGGCAACAAAGGAATAGAGTCATAGAATGGCTTAGGTTGGCAGGGACTTTAAAGATCACTTGTCTGAATGACCTGCCATGGGCAGGGCTGCCACCCACCGGCTCAGGCTGCCCCAGGCCCCATCCAATCTCATTCTGAACACCCCCAAGGATCAGACATCCACAGGTTCTCTGGGCAACTTGTTCCTATACCTCACCACTCTCTGAGCAAAGAATTTCTTCCTCATATCTAGCATATATTTCCCTTATTTTAGTTTGAGGCTTTTTTTCTTGTCCTGTCACTATCAGACTGTGTCAATTCCCTTTCTGCTTATAAGCTCCCCGTAAGTACTGGAAGGCCATAATGAGATCTCCTCTGCAGCCTTCTCTTCTCCAAGCTAAACAAACACAGCTCCCTCAGCTTTTCATGAGAGAGGTGCTCCAGCTCTCTGGTCATCTTCATGGTCCTCTTCTGGACCCAATCCTGCACTCCTTTATTGTACTGGGAGCCCCAGGCCTGGACATAGTATTTCAGATAGAGACAATCTCCCCCTTGACCTGTTGACCACCCCCTCTTTTGATGCAGCCCAGGATAAAGTTGGCCTTCCAGACTGCAAACATGTGCTGCTGCCTCATATCCAGATTTTTGTCCACCAGGACCCCCAGTGTAACTGAACATGGGTGGAAAAATTCAACCTCTATTGTCCTGCCATGACCATACACCTCTGACACTGTGAACCGATGTAATAAAATAGGAGGCATTACTTTTGGAGCAGGCCTAGTATTATTGAGTATCTATCAGGCCTTGAAAACCTGTGAGACATTTTGTAACACCTTGCAGTGGAGCACGATGCAGAGATCTCGGAAGTATTTCATTTTTTTTTATCCACAGACATGAAGTATGTAGAAGCAAAGTAACCATACCAAGATTATCGGCAATCTTAACATCACCTCTGTGACATAGTAGCCAGTAGCACTTAGCTCTCATGCATTGCATTGTAACAATTACTGTATATGATACAAACTTGAAGCAGTTAGCTTCCACTTGTAGACCAGGTATGGAAAGGTGCACAAGCAACTCACAGGCCATGCCAAATTGGCAGTATATTTGGTGTCTGTGCTTTGACTGGAAGCTGGCATGACTCCATGCCTATCACAGGACCATCCTGCTTTCTCAAACCCACGAGTAAGATTCTGCTTATGTAGATTGGCTTAAAATTGTGCTAGAGGTCTGTATTTACGTTCCTGTTAACTTTACTGTCAGATCTCGTAAAGAAAACTCTGAGTGGAAATGCAAATAAATCCAGCTCTGACAATGCATGAGATTCGTGTTGTGGATGTCTAAAACTGCAAGAAAATATGTTATAATAAAATGGAATTGTGATGTTGTTTATGGGTACAATAACTTTTCAGAGATATAATAAGACTATAGAAGAAATTCCTGCAGGAGATATATGGTGAAATGTTTTGACCGCATGTTAAGAAATAACTTAGACACACTGTCACATCTTATTGGCTGTGCACTTGCAAGTACTAATCAAGAAGCTGCTTCACTGAGTATTTTTTGATAATGGAGTCTATGCACATTCTGCCATTTCATTAGTATTTCCCAAAGGAGATCTCTTAAGGTGAAGTAGAAGCAAGAGCTAACTTCAGCATAAAGAAGCTGTAGTTGTTATTTTTGCAGTTAATGTATCTCTTTTCCTGTTAAACCTAAAACAACCCCAGCTCCTATGTACAAAAACTACTCCTTTGTAAGGCAGGATTTTTGATCAGCAGCCTAGCCCTTGGCTGAAAGCATGTTTCCTGGATACAGCTTGCTTTGATGCCAGTCTGACGATGCCAGCCTTGCAGGGACACAGTACTTGAGCGTCTTTCTAAACCTTCCTCTGTGTCTTGAAGTTGATACTTATGTAAATATTTCTGAGTGCAGGATGAGGTCAGGAGTGGGAAGAAAACCAAGTTTGAAATAGCTACAAAAGCAACAACCATTTAATATTATACTCCTGACGGGTCTGACACAGGCTCCAGAAAGACTCTGTTAGCCTCCCATGGAAAGTTTCCTGTGTCATGACCCGTCTAACTTTTGAGCCCAGGTCTGCGGAAACACTTTTGGTCCTGAACGATATCAACTGGAGATGGTACTTTCCTCCAATTTTGTTGGGGAAAAACAACAAACAAACAAAAAAACCCTGGAAACTGCCTTTTTTTTTAATTCCTTGTCATTACAGTAATTTAATTTGAATGTTGATTCTACTGGACTTCTGCATGCAAAGCAGCCACTAACAAACCTGGGCAGAAGAGAGATGCTGGTTGGTTTGGCCTTTTTTTTTTTTTTTTTTTTCTTTTAATGTTGTTTTGAATGGGAGATAGTTTAGTGTACTTCTTAGATTTGATTTGTGCAAAGGTTTACTTCAAAAATGAGTTTTATGTTTAAGGATTTGACTCGTAAGTGACTTTAGGAACATCATTTAATATGCAACTGTTAAACACGATCCATGGTTATTTGCACTGGTACTGCAATTGAAGATTTCACAGCTGAACTTTCTGTGTCCTCACCCAAACTGGTAACTTTTACTTCAGTCATTTTTAGCATTCAAAAGCATTTATATAAAAGCATTTAGCATTTATCTGGTGTGTTATCCTTTCTCTGCTGGAGAAGTAGGATTGAGAACTATCAAACTCACAGCTGCTTAGTTTAAGAATAGAGTTTAAAAAATAATTCAACAAAGAATGGAGAAACTTCATTTAAAAACTATTTGATTATAACCTGTGAGTAGAAATTCTTTCAAAACTGTCTACTTGCAGTTCCCTTATGCTAACTGTCCATTCTCAAGAAGTGGTGTGTTGCTAAGCCTGAAGCTGAGGAGTGCCAAGTGCCTTTCCTCCTGTGAGTGGAAAGTGCTTGGCAAGCACAAGATTTCAGAAGCAGTGTGCTGACAGATAACAACAATAATTAGATATGGTTGAAATAAGCGTCCTCATTCAGACACTGTGACATGACTCAGTTCTCCCACACTCTGACCCTAATACACCTCTCTCTTCTCCAGGAAGCAATCCTATGATAGCTTTAGAAGTAATTTCTCTTTTCAAAATGGAGGAAGGTGATTCATCTGTAAAAAGCCAAGCCAAAATGAAGTGAGAAGATACCCTCAGGTTTCCAGGAGAGTAATAAATTACAACAACCTAAAAAGAAATTTTTTCTAACAAATTTTCTAATTGGTGGATCGTACTCAACAATATCATTTTGGGTTGTTGTTTGTTGTTGTTGTTGTTGCTGTTGTTGTTTTTTAATGGTTTAAGCCTGTTAGGTGTTCCGTGACCCAGACTCCGAATTCTTTCCTCACAGGGTTACCCAGTATACTCCTTACCAACCTGAGGTCTCCCAGGGCAGACTGGAGAGCCTGCTAAATTACCAGACCATGGTGTGTGATATCACAGGAATGGATGTGGCTAATGCATCATTGCTGGATGAGGGGACAGCTGCTGCAGAAGCTATGCAATTATGTCACAGGTACTATGTTTAAATTTATGGTTAAATTACAGCAGGAAGGAATTTGGTGTTTGAAAGTCATCTCACCTGTGTAGACATGAGTAGATTGAAGTTGAGTGTGACCTTTTCGCTCTGAGCAGATTGCTGAGCAGCTAAGGCTCATGCTAGTAAGCCTCACAAGCAGTTGCCAGTGTTAATGCGAGCGTCTGAGAAGTTTCAAGCCTTCAGGAATGTAAGGACCCAGAAACTAGAGTGAAAGCCTGGAGCAAGGAATGCTTACCCTTGGTGGAAGAGGATCAAATCTGGGAGTATTTATGCAAACTGAGCATACATGAGTCCTCATAGGCTTATAGAACCAGGCTCCAGTCTTCGGTTGACTCACCAAGGATGCATGGACCCTCTGACTACCCATGGTCTGATGCTCATGCTAGCACTCAGACTCCCACGTGCACACACATGCATTGCAAATACAGAGTGCCTCACCCAAAGAAAGGAATTGAACCAGAAGAAAGGAAGACTACACCATTCAGAGGTGTGACTTAGCCAACTAAATACATCAGCCAGCCCGCAGCTGGCCTCTTTTATTCTATTATTCCCCAATTTTTTCTTACTTATTTCTCCCCAAATCACTTACATCTGTTTTCCTTCAATTCCTCCTCCTAATATCCCATAATAAGCCCTGAAACGCCTTTCTGCTGTGTCCCATAATATATACCATGCTTCTGGGATAGACCTGAGGTTGCCAGGAAAGGTATCCCTTCCTCTGAGCCTTTATCTTGGGTTCCCACCTTCCTCTGTGCTTGCAGAGGTGGCTTCTGGTGCGCTGGTGTCTCCTGAGATGGATCTGGGAGTAGTAAGGACAGGGTGTGACTTGGTGTCCCCATCTGCCCTTGCCTTGTAGTGCTCCCTTATGGGGCTGCAGAGGAGCACTCATCCCATAACCTAACAGTCTATGGCATCAGTCTCTCATGTCCGTATCCAAACATACTTCTAGGAAATTGTACTGTAAGGGTATTTGAAAGGAATCTGCAAATCAAATGAAGTCTAAGGGGGGTTACTGAAGTTCGCTGGAGGTCTTTGTTATCAAGAAGGAGACTATACTGTTGTTCAAAATGTCAGCCTGATATAAAGTCATGCCATTTTACTGGAGAAAACCAGGCAAATATGCAAGGTTCTGTTTTACTGTATCAGTAGCAGCTGTTTGGTTATCCAGGGAAACATGGGGAATCTGTACTGGAGAATGCAATTGTATTCCTTTGTAAGAGTATTTGTGAGTGAAGGTATTCTTGCTGCTTTGTCAGTGGGCTCCTGGCCCTGTTTCATAACCTGCTTTAATTTTTGTTATGTTTGAATCTCACTGGGGTACCTACAATGAACTTTGTTATTCTAAATTGACTAGAACTTCCATCATACACTTAACCCAGTTAGGAACATCAGAATTTGCAACTGCCTTTTTACTTTAAGAAAACTAATATTTAGAAAACAAGTTAATTTCAATTCCATAGAAAATAATATATTCTTAGTATGTCTCTTCTTTTTTTCCTTTTTTTTTTTTAACAGGCAAAACAAAAGAAGGAAGTTCTATATAGATGCCCGATGCCACCCACAGACTATAGCAGTGGTCCAGACTAGAGCAAAGTAATGTTCTTCTCCATCTTCCTCAGTATATTTTAGCTTAAACTGAATCATTTTTCATCTACACCTCTACATGATATGCTTAACATGCTTGAACAATAGGACTATGCTTTCTCAGCAAAATAGAAGCAGAAATCTGTTAACATTTGGCATTGCTTCTAATTTTCCATTCAAATTTAACTGTGAAGTAATTCAACATGTTTAAAAAGAGACTAAACATATGATAACAAGACAATATTTTTTTTTCCTGTAATTTCTTTCTGCAGATACATGTATTTGCTTTTTGAACTCAGTTTGTTCAGCTCTTTTTAGCTGGGAAATAACTAAGCTGAGATAGTAAAACTTCTCTTTTAGTGAAAACTAAATCCATACTGATTCTGTTGTTTGAAGTATCTATCTTCAAAAAATATTACTTGTTTCTGGAAGTTATCAGATGCATTCATTCTTTCTGAACCTTCTGAATGTTTGTTGGTGCTGAGCAGGATCAATTATATGTATGTTAAAGAAAAGATTCCTTAGTCCACAGAAATAATGTATGAAATATCACTTCCAGGCAGGGAATGATTTGAACGTATTGGATTGAACATGTTTTTGTTTTCCAGTTATACAGGTGTTATCACTGAGCTCAAATTACCCCATGAGATGGATTTCAGTGGAAAGGATGTCAGTGGGGTATTATTTCAGTATCCAGACACCGAGGGGAAGGTGGAAGACTTTTCTGAACTCATTGAAAGAGCGCATCAGAATGGGGTAAAGTAAATGTTACTTGCCTCATCAGATTTCACTCTGACGCATAAAGCAGCCGTGGTGTCTGTGCAAAGTGTTACGTGAGATACTGTGTGAAGGTTACCATTTGCACTTCAGCACTGTGCAAGTGAAAAGAAACTGTTAGAAGGTGTTAGAGCCTAGCTCCCATGCAAGCAGCGTTCCTTCAGAAGAGAGGCTGACTGCTTTGTGCACTTCCCTCCTCAGACTCTTGCCTGCTGCGCTACTGATCTTCTGGCTCTCTGTATTCTGAAGCCTCCTGGGGAGTTTGGAGTAGATGTTGTCCTGGGCAGCTCCCAAAGATTTGGCGTGCCACTTTGCTATGGAGGACCCCACGCAGCATTCTTTGCTGTCAAGGAAAACCTAGTGAGAATGATGCCGGGCAGGATGGTAGGCGTTACAAGGTAAAGGCTCCCCTCACCTTTCATCTCTTGAGGGAAAACCCAAATGAAACATCTTCTGACCATTTTGCCCAGACTTTACAAATAACATCTGACCTTATCATTGTACCAAACATCTTTATTTCTTGAAAACCAGGAGACTGAAGGTTAGCTTCAGTTTTTAGGAAGTGAACTTAAAGCATGTGGGATGAAGAAATAACCTACATGGCAGAGATGATTAATTATGATGGTATGAGGATTTGCAAGCTGATTTATTCTGCCTGTTTGTACTGTAATACCTCTTTGTCTTACACTAAGTCATCAAAAACTTAATTTGAGTAAGTAGGAAATAAAGTGATTTGAGGAATTAGTCTGGCCATTCAAAACCCCACATATGTAGATATATACGTATGTCCCTGTGCATTGCAGGAGAGTTAGACTGGATGACCTTTAAAGGTCCCTTCCAACTCTAAAGATTCCATGATTCCACATATACAGATTTCTATATATGTGTAGAGTTCGTTCTTCTCCTTTTGAGGCAGTTGTGAAAGTGTTTGTAAAAGGATGCAGGACTGGCTCTTAGTTCTCCAAGTCTCAACATTCTGGGAAAGGACCTTTTACAGGATGGATTGAACATAGTCCTTTTAGTTGCTCCATACAGCTTTGTTGTGCAGGTTATTTTTATGTACAAACTCTGTATGCTATTGCTGAACATAAGAAAAGTTGCCTTATTATCACTGTTCAAAGCAAGTCCCAGGCTACATTCAGTTAAAATTGTTAAAGCAGGGACACCTTGTGGTACCTTAAGGAGGGTGCCAGATTTTGGCAGAACACTTTCTATGCACCGTTCCTGGCTGGGCAGACTTGCCAGACATGATGCAAGTACAAATCAAGAAACCATAGTCCCTCTCTGATGTCCCCTCTGTGCTTAGAGGACAGTCAAGGTTAGCATGCATAGAGCTTGGTCTCTTAACTTGCTGTCATTTTAAAGTAACAGAAACAGTATTTTCCTGTGTGTCTTAGAGATGCAAATGGAAAGGAGGTTTACCGACTGGCTTTACAAACCCGAGAGCAGCACATCAGGAGGGATAAAGCTACCAGCAACATCTGCACTGCACAGGTGACTCATCTGCTCTGCTTCTGTAATGTAACCGTAATGCTGAAGTCCTAACACCATAGTATTATGATTTAGCTTTCCTTCTGAGACTTTTTACTTGAAAAAGGAAGAACGCTGAAATATACTCCCTTGTGTATATGTTTCAAGTCCTTTGGAAAAATGGGGCCATGCTTGAAAGAGAGGTTAATAGTATCTATTTCTTTTTAAAACGACTTGAGCTCTGAATGAACCCACGTGTCCCTCTGCTCTGCTGGATAATGCTGTGTTTATTACAAATGAGACAGATTTTCTTAATAAATTCTGATCATCCGAAACTTGCAAAATTCAAAGCTTAAATTCTGTTCTGAAATTCAAAGACTACTTAGACATGACTGCAGATTGACAATTTGAACATGGGATTTGATGCAAAAATACTACACTGCCCTAAAACTCTCTTTACAGTAAAATATTATGATAAAATTTGTAATTACTGTAAATAGTTCTGTTTAGCTTCTGCAGACTTTGCTCTAGACAAGTTTATAAGCTTTACTGTTCCGACTGATACATTGTTCACGCTCTTAATGCTGTGCTTTATTTTATAGAGGAATTGTTATTGTTAAAAGAGCCAATTAATCAGCATTCATGGGATATTCCATAAACATTTTATAGCAGTACTGTACATCACATTTCTTACAAGTCTAGTTTTGCTTACGATTCTTCAGCCTTCTTTGTTGCAGTAATTGAATTCTGATTCATGTTAACTGGCAGTTAAATTTCAAAGGACATTATGCTCATAGTCAGTACCTACAGTTCCATAAATACACTTTTTTCTCCCACCTTTTAATTTATGGGCAACTACAATAAAAGTATAACATCAGCTGGGGACATGTGTTCTCCTGGGTACTAAGGAAACTTCCCAATAAAATAATGTGAAGTAATACTTGCGAATAATAACATGCTAAACTGTATTTGGATCTTAGGCTCTCCTGGCTAATATGGCAGCCATGTATGGTGTCTACCATGGGTCTGATGGATTAAAGGATATTGCAAGACGGGTTCACAATGCTACTTTAATCCTGGCGGAAGGTGAATATTTAATGACTGCAGAAGCCATTCTTAAGTCCTTAAACCTTCTTAAATAGGAAACTCTTGTGGTTTGCTTGTTTGTTTTGCCAGCTGGTGTCGTTTAGCTCTCTCAGATAAAGGAGTGTGTTTATAGAAAATTAATGGCTAATTTTTTTGTTTTCTTCTGTTAATGAAATCCAAGAATTAGATACAAATGCAAAGTGAGCTTACAGGTATTCAATTTCCTTGGGAAACCATCAGAAATCCTCATAGCAAGTCTCTAGCTGATAAGATTCAAATGCTGTTTTCCAACTGCAAGACCTTTGCTTTGCTTTTTTGGACCATTCTGGTTCACACCCAGAAATATGCTAATAATGTAGCACAAATAGATAATAAATGGGATTAAAGTAATGGGAACATTTCAGTTCACTTACATGGAGTGTCATACCCAATAAAACAGTGAAGTCCCAAAGCTTAATAGCTGTCTGAAAGCACAGCATTTGAAGTAGTAAATAATGACAGAAGCTGGACTGTATGGTGTGGAACTTCTTTTAACTGATGTGACTGTCATTGCTGTCAGGATGAGCTGTGCAAAGATGGAATGCTGTGAGCTGGGGAGGGACTGCTGCTTTGTTTGCCTGGAAGACCACTTGCTGCTTTTGAAAAGCACTAAGCATCTAAACTTTATGATAGCAAACTCCATGGCAGCTAACACCCATTAATGTAGGAAAATTTTGCTTTCCAGTCTTGCAGTTTTGTTCTTATTTAATTTGTATACCTACTCTTCTGCAGTATGTATTTACAAATCTGTCAGATTTGTCAGAAAGATCTTCCATAAGATCAGTCTGCATTACTAACTAGATCTGAATCTGATACAGATGCATTTCATGCACAGTGATGTTTCACTATTAAAGCTGGTGATTTCACTGCTCTGTACGCAAGAGGAATGTCTCTATTGTATAGCAGCATTTACTTGCAAGTCTGATGTAGTATTGCTGTGTAAGCAAGCAGTAGAGCAGATAATAGCATTAACTTACCATGTTTTATAGGTCTCAGACGAGCTGGTCATAAACTGCATCATGATCTGTTCTTCGATACCTTGACGGTCACATGCGGATGCTCAGTCAAAGAGGTTTTGGACAGGGCAGCTCTTAGGAAGATAAATGTTCGGATTTACAGTGATGGCAGAGTAAGCAACCCTAGACCTTTCAGAAATTTTATTCCATGACTTTTTTTGCATTGTTTCTATCATAATGTGTTAAAAAGAAAGACATTTTTAAAGGCTTCTTGTAATTTGGCCAGATATATCAGTCAATTATAAAGATAATACAAAGAATGTGCCGAACTTCCAGAAATAAGTACTGCCTTTTCATTTTATGCTTATTTTAATAGGTTTTCTAATTATTTCATTTTAAATATGCCACTAAGGGCTGTGTGGAGAGACTCTAAACCGTGAAATTCACAATGACCTGCAAATTTCAGGTCCTTTGGCACTATTTAAAGACAGATGAAAGTATAGCCCACATTTTGGTAGGCCCTAAGGACTTTGAAAAATCTTGTTCTTTAAAATGAGATTGGAGAGGCAGCGCTCTATCAAAATGGGAGATTTTCCAGTTCACTTTAGAAATGTTAGAACTGAAGTCACAAATTTTGCAGCTTGTGATCTATACAGTGTGGATGGCTTAGAAGGGGAAAGATGGCAATCAGAAAATTATATATTAAAATTTGTGTATCTGTTACATAAAACAATGTGACATTTGCATATTGTTAGGTGTAGAAATTTTTGTTTGTTTGTTTTGCCATGTGTGTCTGCAATATATTTTTCTTGGCCAGAACAAATGCAGTGTGCCCCCGGAAATGGCAGCTTTGAGTAATGAGTGTTATTTTGCCCATAGCTTGGAGTATCACTTGATGAAACTGTAAATGAGAAAGACCTCGATGACATACTATGGATTTTTGGTTGCGAGTCTTCAGCTGTAAGTGGACAACAGATTATGCATTAAATTAATCTGAATGTTTCAGAAATGCAGCGAAAGACAAAACTGTGTTTTGATATAGTGGTTATCTTTATGGCATCTGTTTATTAAATACTGACAATTTCAGATCTTGTCTTGCAGCAAGAGCAACAATTATGTATTCAAGTGGTTACCATGCTTAGTTCTTTTGGTCAATCTAGATACCCTGTGTTAACCCTTTACTTACTTTGTGGAGGCAAGGGCATAGAGGTCAGTTATCTCTGTTCCACAGGAATTTTTTTGCATATCATTGGTAACTGGCAGGAATACTTCCAAAATGAGAGGACCGCTGAGACTTCTGTGCCAGTTTTACTGTAGTATTGTTGATAAGCTAGATAAAAATGGGTACATATGCTAAGAAAGTGTTTTTAGCTGGAGAACTGACTAAAGCTCGTGGTATGCTGCTGATGAAAGCTAGTTCTTATAGAAAGTGACAACGAAATGAGAAATGTATTAAAAGTCTTTGACTTGGTGTTTCTTTGTGTCAAAGGAACTAGTTGCTGAGGGAATGGGCGAGGAAACCAAGGGGATCCTTAGCACCCCATTTAAGAGAACTTCCAAATTCTTGACTCATCAGGTTTTCAACAGGTTTGTGAAATTGCTGTAAATCTGAATTTTTAAATGGAAACAGATAGTATTGTCCTTCGAAAGTTGTACTGGGAGGTCCATCAAGGATAATTTTGCATCTGTAGTCACGGTCACTTGTTACTCTGAAATAATCTGTTTAGTAGCATTTTTTAGACAACTTTTAAATATTGAGCAAAGCAGTACTCATGGTCACAGCTAGATTGTATGTTTCCATTAGCCTGCTGCACTGTACAAGCTATTGTTTGAGACCTAATATTGGCAGACTTTCTTGAACTCTTGCAGTCAACATTCGATGATAGCATTTCTGAGCTACTGATTACAGCTTCTTTTCATCCACGTTATTCCTAGGAAGCATAAATTAATGATTTGAAATAAGTATCTAATAAAAACTGAAAATTAAGGGGTGGGCTACTCTTACACCAGCATAGTCTTATTTTTTTATTAATTTTTAAAAATTATTATTATTATTTTTAAATGGTGTTTCTTTTGCTAGGGTACAGATTAGCCTGGTAGTAGAGCTTGTCTTACTTGCCTTTATACCATGTTTTGTGTCCTCCAGCTATCACTCCGAGACAAATATCGTGCGGTACATGAAGAGGTTAGAAAACAAAGATATTTCTCTCGTTCACAGCATGATTCCTTTGGTGGGTATTTGCCAACAAGAGAAAGAAAAAGTTTCATGCATACATAGATCATTCTGAAAGTAATGCCTCCTATTTATTTCCGTGAAAATTACAACAAAGAGCACAATAACACTAGTTGGTAGAGTAAATTTACGAAATACTAGTTTTCAATGTAGGCGCAACCACTAGCTATTCACTTACGCCAGTGATGAATAAGATCCTGCATGCTGTGCTTGTGAAAGTCTGCATCAGTGGAGGTAACACACTGTTGCTGTTGCCACTGCTGAAACGCACCACCCACCACCTCACATCCACTGTTCGTCTCCAGAAGTGTTCAGCAAGTGTCAGTGAATGTCAGTGGGTGTAATCTTTCCACCTGAGGAAGTCAGTGACACACCTTCACTTCATCTGCACTTCCATGTCAGACACCATTCTGTCAGACTGCCCCTCTGCTGCCATCTGTCACACAGCAAAAGCATGTCCCAGGATGTTGGTGGGAAGTTTCAACCTTGACTGCCATACAACCATCTGCCTTTGACGTAAGCCAACGTAATAAATAGGAAGCATAACTTTCAGAGCAGCTCTCTTAATATATACTGACAAATGGTTTTCTATTTTTAGGGGTCCTGTACAATGAAGCTCAATAGTTCAGCTGAACTTGCGGTAAGTTGAAATAGTAGTGTCTTAACCTGCAACCCACATTATGCAGCCAGTGTCAATGTAGACACATGAGAAGTACAGAGTGGCGTTGGTCTGGGTCTCCATATGAGGGAGGTGGTTTCAGAATAAGCTAATGGGATCAAGTCTGTCTTTTACTGTGAAAAAAGATTCAAGAAGTTCAGAGGGAGTGCAGCAAAAGCAGAAAAGTGGCTTTGAAGGCTTCATTTGGGAAAAAAAAATATGTATTTGTAATATATGTAATATATAGGTATATATTTGGAATTAGGTGTTACATTTGTGTTCCCTAACATGGTGTTGCTGTACCTAACTTCTAGCTGTTTCACAAATCTTACAGTAAAACCCAATTCTTGCCTTTTGACAATTTGCTGCTCCTTAGGGGAGTACTCCTTGTCCTCGGGTGAGGAGTTGGAGTCTCCATCTATCTCCATTTCTTTACAGCTGGTATCAGCTTAGCCAGCATTGGGTACTGGATGCTCTTTGATTTTTTGCACTCTCTCCTTGTTGCTACTTGCTTGCTAGGTTTCTTTTGTCCCCTTCCTATCAGTCATTTCTGTACCTTGTCCCTTCATTTCTTTTTGTCTTTTATATTAACATGGAAATCAACAAAAGTTTGTGAAGCAGATTGTTAGGCACTGTTCCTTGAGTCCTCTCTTTTTGCTCTGTGATCTCACAGCTGCATATAAGCACAAGTAACCAAAAAGGAGAAACTGAGGGTTTTAAACATCTTCCAAATGTTAAAAAATGTTTTTGAGAATCATTATTTGCAGAGGTTGGGAACTTACATTGACATGCAAGAAGTATTTGGTCTTTATTTGAGCAAGAGCAGCTTATCTCCTTTAGAGAACTTAACAACAAAACAGAGTTGTCTTCAGAATTTTTTGTCACAGCACTTGCGGATTTTGTCTATTTGTTTGTTTAAGCCGATTTCATGGAAGGAATTTGCCAATATCCACCCTTTTGTGCCCTTGGATCAAGCTCAGGGGTATCAGCAGCTTTTCAAGGATTTAGAGAAGGACCTATGTGAGATTACTGGCTATGACAAAATCTCCTTCCAACCAAACAGGTAGGAATTTTTTTTCTAAACATTTGGTCCTTCACATGGACTCCAAAAACTTACTTGTGAGGAAAATGTGCAAGACAAAACTGGCAGGAAGTTTCTGTAGAGTGGTAGTCCATTCTGATTCATGTTCTTTCTTAAAAGCCTTTGTGTTCCTCTTGCAGTGGAGCCCAAGGAGAGTATGCAGGTTTGGCTGCAATCAAAGCTTATTTAAATGCAAAAGGAGAACGTCATAGAAGTGTAAGTGTCAACTCTTGCCTGGGGAGGGACTGGGTGTGGAAAGTGGAGACAGGAGAGTTGGTTTGGAAGTTAGGGCTCACCCAAGACAGGAGAAACTAGCTTCTGTGTCCTTGTCTGTGACAAGCCTTTTGTTATTCACTGCTTTCCTCACAGATCATGTGTACTGTATTAAAAGTATGACTTCACTACATAAGCAGTGGGAGTGAGGAAAGGTTTTATCAAATGGTTTGGATCTGTACTGAGTCTGTCTGGGATGGGGTTAGCTTTGTTCACAGCAGGCCATATGGTGCTGTGCTCTGCATACATAGCTGGCAAAGCACTGATGGTAACACCAGCGTTTTGTCTACTGCATGCAGAGTGTCAAGGCTCCTCTTTCCCACTCTGCCCTGCACCCCTTCCTCAAGTGGGTAGGCTGGGTGGGCAAGAAGCTGGGAGGTGACACAGCCAGAACAGCTGACTGAACTCACCATAGAGGTATTCTGTGCCACGTGATGTTGTACTCAGCAATCAAAGCTCAGGAGAAGAAGGATGAAAGGAGCAAGTTCATGGTTATGGAATTTATTTTCCCAAATAACCATTAAACATGCTGAGGCCCTGCTTTCCAGGAGGTGGCTAAACACATGCCTGCTGATGGGAAGTAGTGAAGGAATTCCACTTCTTGGTTTGGCTTTTGTTTTCCCTATTTAAATTATCATTATCTCAGTCCGTGAATCTTCTCACCTTACCTCTATTTTCTCCTTGTCCCACGGGAGAGGGGAGTGAGTGAGCAGCTGTGTGGGTGTTTGACTGTTGGCCAGGCCAACCCACCGCTGTCCTTTTTGGTGTCCAACGTGGAGCAAAGGTAATTACAGTTTTGATCTGAGCATGCCAATCTGTTTATTGGAAGGCTCCCTATGCTGGTCACAGAGCTTGTTGCTTTATTGTGTATCCGAGCTCAGGGCTTTCTAATGGCTGCTTTCAGACCCTGCAGTTTGCTATGCTGCTTATCACTTTATTTTGCTGTGACTAGGAACATTCTGATAAAAGCAATGGCCATGTGTCTGGGCTGACATATGTCCCTGGAATGATGCTGTTCCTGTTCTGTGTGAGCTACCTTGTGGAGACGAGGATTACACCTCGCTTTTCTCCTCAGCTGTTGATCTGTCCAGCTTTCTTGCATGAGCTCTTGAGTTTTTTGTACATCCTTACATCAGACGTTTGATTTTATTATTTAACATCATTGGCTTGTTACTGTGTGCGTGGAACCTGTTTTGGTGCTGGTGTAAGAGTGAAGAACTTGTTGAGGTGACAGAGAAATGTGCCCCAAGAATGTTGAATCCTAAGTGTCAGGGGATGGGAGGATTTGGGCTTGTGCCTGGTGCTGCTGGCACCTCTGATAACTTGGTACTGTATGCCTGAGTGGGCTTGTGGTCCCAGCTCCCAGCAGCTTGTACTGTTTTGTGCCTATCCAGCCTCCATGTAGTCCTGTCAGAGCAACAGGGTAGGCAGGCCATGGTGTCTGACAGCATCACATTTGAGGTAAGGACCCATTAACAGGAATCACCTGCATCTAGGCTCATCCAGTTCTTGGGTATTTAAACTGCTTCAAATAAATTTCTATAAAATATGTGAAGATAGCCTTTCTTCTCAAGCTCCACAAGGTTGTGGATGAGTGATGGAAAACAGTTTTCAATTATAATCTTCAGTTTGTAATGCTAGAGTCAGAAGTCTTAATTTGTATTCTCTTCAGTACTATCTACCTGAAACTTTGACCTCAAGGAATCACTTCTCAGCTATACCATTGCAGCCTTATAAAAAAGAATTCTTGTAAAGCTGAGTGGTGATGTAGCTGTAGTTAACCCCAAAGACGAACCAGTTCTCGCTAGGCACCGTGTTTAATAGATTTTTTAATTCTAACTCTATTTTAAAGAGAGAATACATAGAGATTTAGTGCACAGGTACTGCTGTTGACTGCGGCATTTATTCAGCCTTTCTATGTGGTGATACTTTTGTTTAACTGTGCTATTTTGAAATCACCTTTTTGGTCATTAAATGACATAAGTACCTGTAACAAAGTGATGGCTCTGTTTTCTCTGTTTCACTTTGGAAAGCTACTGTGTATGCAGTGCAAAGAAAGACGGATACAGACATTAGAAATTTAAAGCAGTAGTGAAAAGGGAAAGATTGTATGGCAGGACTTGTTTCTGGTAGGCAGCCTGATCTCTGTTCTAGGTGCATGAAAAGGCAAGAGAAGAAGGTCTGAAGAGCTTAAGTTTAAAGTCACTGCCATCAGACATCACTACTACTACAGTGTTTAATACATGACACTATAGCATCCCTACTTTCTATGAATTAGTGTCTGTCCTTGTAAAAATCAAGTTCAGATGTGTTTCATTTCACACCCATTTCTTTCCATACATTGGCCATCTTATAGAAAGTAGAGGTGTTCTCACTAGCTTCTTTTACAAAATGTACATAGTGTGTGCTAAGAGATTAGTTGGGTTTTTTCTTTGTTTGTTTTCTATTGTTTTGCTTTCTTATTTGTTTGTTCTGCAATTTAGGAAAGTAAACTGAAGCAGCTGATCAAGCTTCTTGCAGTCATCCTCAGATTTGGATCTGGTGCCCTCTTCTGGAAAAGAGACCAACAACCTTACATTAAATTACAGCTCACAACAAAAGTCTAATCAATAACTTCTGAATCCAGCAGCTGCAGATGCAACCCAGAAGGACTGGGTAGCAATCTAAACTCACTTAGCATTACCATTTAAAATTACCATGGATGTGTCACAGTGGATGTGTCACCAGTGGAGCCAGGATCTTTGTATTTCTCTCAGCACAGCTGCACAGTAGAACACTTATTTCAATGCAAAAAGAGTGAATATCCATCTGCTGAGACTGAGTGCTTAGTGGCTTGAAATAGCTTTTGAAGTAATCAGCATTTGTCTTAGCATCTCCACGGAGCATGAGGGAGAGGTCACGATGCAATTCTTCATAAAATCATTCAAACAAACAAAAAACCCAACCAACAGCCTTGCTGTTAGTTATTTAATACATCTAATTTTGAGTAACTTAATCAACTTTGTTAAATTAAGCCTCTCAAGAGAATCGTAATAGACAAATATTTTAATACGGCCACTTAATAGAAGCAAAGAGCTTCTTAAAAAAGAGGTGTATCTATTGACTTAGAATGGATGGAGTTCCTGATAAGTGTCTGGGAACTCCAGATCTCTGTTTTCCTAATTGTCACTGATAAAAGCCAGTATTTATATACGTAAAAACCCTTCCTTCTCTCTCTCTCTCTCTCTCTTTCTTTTTTTTTTTTACATGAACTGTACAGAGGCTGTAAGTAACTGCCTGAAACTTCTTAGCTATAATTAAAAAAATGGCAATAGTATAGAGAAGGAAATGCTTAAGTCAGTTGGGATTTAGAAGGTTGGAATTAGGTAGTTTTTCCTGTCAAGTCTCTATATTCAGCCCCAGAGTGAAAAAAGAAAAAAAAAAAGAAAGAAAAAACTAAGTTGCAACCTTTGATGCAAGTAGCAGTTTACTGGTAAACATTTCCTTTGTCTCCCTTTTAAAAACTGTGACAATGATTTGGTGCTGAATATGAACCATCATACTTAAAGACTTGCATACTTAAAGACTTGCCTTACTATAGATCCTGCTTCTTTTTCCTTCCAAGGTTTGCCTTATTCCTAGATCTGCTCATGGTACAAATCCAGCAAGTGCACAAATGGCAGGAATGAAGATTCAGCCAATTGAAGTGGATAAAAATGGGAGCATTGATATCTCCCATTTAAAAGCAATGGTGAGTATTTAATCAGCCTTAATGTTCAAGGCAGGAACACTCCTTCTCCTCAACAGGTAATAGTTTTGGCAGCCGAAGTGAATATTCCTTTGAGAGAAAATAGGGCAGAGAATAGTGAATATGTACTTGAAAAGAATAAGTATTTCTTTCATTTTTTTTTCTCATTCAGATACAAGCCACGTGACTTGTGAGATTTCTTTTAATTTGAGCATCTTTTGTGCAGGAGTGGCTGAGTGAGTCTTTCCACACAGTGGGCTCTTTTACAGCAAAACTTTTCCATCTGCGTTTAGTATTTGAAATGAAAGGAGCTTGTTTGTGAGGCTGAGACATTTCAGACTGCACTGTAGCCTTTGCTTGGTTAAATTCAAGAGCACCTCTGCTGGGGAGGGTGTTGCTAGGCAACTTTTTTTCACTTTCTTGAGTAGATTTGCTGCAGGTGAATCCTGGGAACCCAAGGGATTAGCAGGACACATTTCTAAAAATACGTATTTGAGCAGCTTTTTATGGTAGTAATAGATGTATGCTGCTGAAAGCAAGGGTGTAACCTGTGGATGATGTTACCTTGAAGAGAAAGTGTTTCACCTGGTTTCTTTAAATGTCTCAGAAGTGTCTGCTTTTTGTCTTCTCATACCACGCTTCTGCAATTTAAAATTATGACCTGTCAAGAAAAGACTCTTTCTGCATAGGTGTTGGTGAATATGAGAGCCTGTATTTTTTTGCTTACTGTAAGTGACTTAGGCTACCTGCTGATCGTCTCACTTCCCATGCTTAGAACACCTGATGACATTAGCTGAGCGCTTTCATAGAGGTCATGTCTTGAAGGAGCTTTGTGAGCCTTACTGACCTTTTCTTCTGTCTCCCTCCCTGCCTCCAGGTGGACAAGCACAAAGAGAACTTGGCAGCCATCATGATCACCTACCCTTCCACCAATGGTGTGTTTGAAGAGGAGATCGGAGATGTGTGTGATCTGATTCACAAACATGGAGGCCAGGTTTACCTGGATGGAGCAAATATGAATGCACAGGTATGCGATCTCCTAAGCAGATACAGTACAACTGAGCTTGTAGTTTCTCTGGAAAAAACATATCGTGGCAGTATTCAGTTCAAACTATAACATCATTACGAGATGGTGGAGGGCTCAGGGGAGGCGGTGAGGATTCCTTGAATAGTGAAAGGAGTTACCTACAGTATAGCTGGTATAGCTTTTGTTTATGTAAGTTTGCTCTGATATATGTTATAAGACCTATGAATTGTTCAATGAAAATAACTTAGCCTGCCTGATCTTTTTTAGAGGCATTCTTTAAACATGAATGAGAATTCCTAAAGCAAAGAACTCACAGCGTTTGCATCAGTACTTGTTTCTGATGCATCATGTTAAAGGAAAATGGGAAAATGTGTAACATCTCTTGCAGTTTTTCTTGAGGGCAGTAACAAGTCTTTCATTGCCAGGAGCTCGGTTCACATATAAGTATTCACTTTACAGGTGGGTCTGTGTCGTCCTGGAGATTATGGCTCTGATGTCTCTCATTTAAACCTTCACAAAACCTTTTGCATTCCCCATGGAGGAGGAGGACCTGGAATGGGACCAATTGGAGTGTAAGTATATCTTAAGGTTTTTTTTAAGAAATTTATTTTAAGGAAAATAAATCCAGAAAGCAAACAAACAAAATCCCTTAATGAATCCTGATTGACAGTTCCCTTAAGTATAGAGTCATTCATGTGAGAACCATATTGCTGTTTGTAATCTTTAGTCCTTCTCCCACATAATCGTATTATAGAATCATGTGTTGATTTGCTGAATGATGAGGCTCACATGTATTTGCAAGCCCTGATTGCATGTTGGCCCTTAGTATGTATGGCAGACCCTGCTCAGCAGTCTGGTTTTTGAATAAATACAGAGCTGATTTGTGGGCTTTGAGGACTAATACTGTATACAGTCCACTGAAATGATGGATGAAAATCTTGATTCTATCCTACAGACTAATTTTATTGTTAAAAAATACATATCTTACTCCACTGAAATATCATTTTTATTTGGATAGCTGCATGAGTATCTTGTGATGGCCTATAAATTGAGTGCCATCCTCCATTGCCACCAGTTAGGCTACTACATTTTCTGCTGAAGACGACATTGGCCAGACCTACTAGTGGACTGTATTTAGAAGGAGAGTGAAGAGAATCTACTGCTGAAAATGCTCAGAAATGGTAACACAGCTGCACATATTTAAGTTCTAAAGTCAATCATTTTGTTTTAGGAAGAAACATTTGGCTCCCTACTTGCCCACCCATCCTGTCATCAAAATTCAGACGGATAAGGATGCTTGTCCTTTGGGTACTGTCAGTGCTGCACCTTGGGGTTCCAGTGCCATATTGCCCATTTCCTGGGTGTATATCAAGGTGTGTAGACTTTTTTTAAGGAGTATCCACTGAAGGTCTGTTTTTCTTTCAGCAAAGTAATTCCAGCCCTTCCCTCTGGCAGTGCCTTACCAGAGAAATAAGTTTGCATCTGTATTCATTTGGCTCTGAGCTTTGTTAATGCACAGTTTCATCTGTGATATGACAACAAAACAGTGACTGTTCAGGCAGCAGAGGCCACTTTTCAGGCAGCACTGTGGGTGCTCTTTGCCTGGAGATGCAGGCAGTGTCAGCAGCATAGGCAGATAGAAGCCACTTGGTGAAATTCACCAAATCTGCTCTCTTCATTTCAAAGCTGCTCCATTTCTGGAGTTGGGTTGTTCACCTGTTTACTTTCCACACAAACTCTTAGGCAATGAGCATTCTAAAAAGCCATGTCTCCCTTGTGCTTTCCTATGAGTCCAGTGTGGAAACCTGCAGTAGCATTGTGCTGCTGTAAATGAGCCACATGAGTTCCCACTCTGTCATGTTTGTCAGGATAAGAACATGCTTATCTTGTTTGAGAATGTTTTTAGATCTGTTTCTTCATCTTGTTCCTCTTTCAGACAATGGGAGCAAAAGGTCTTAAACATGCTTCTGAGATCGCTATATTAAATGCAAACTACATGGCAAAGAGGCTAGAGAAGCACTACAAAATCCTTTTCAGAGGAGTAAGAGGCAAGTAGTGGGCAATTTGATTTCTTCTACAAATTTCTTTTCAAAATGTTTCGTGTAAAAGTTGGCTTGCAGTGTGGCTCTTACCTAATGCTATGTGGCAGCTGAATCTCAGTCTTCTCCTGGTGCCGTACACAAGAAGAGGAATAGCTTGCTACAGCTTCTGTGGAGGTACCACAATGGAACAGAGATAGCTTGAGGCAGAAGTAAAAATACCTTTTCTGTAGTTAGATGAAACGGTGGCAGAAGATGGAGTAAACCTTGGAAAATCAAACTGTTGTCCTTGAAGTCTAATAGTAAATTAATGACACAGGAGCAAAAGAGGAAGCAACGATGTCAGGCCTCCAACCTCTCTACATCCCTCATAACAATGTAAGAATTCAATTTTTGGACTTAAACTTTCCCTTACACACAATCCTCTGAGGAAAAAGTATATATATATCCTCATTTCGTTTCCTTATTCTGTTTTACAAGGAGGATGAGAATCTCCTTGACAACGAGAAACACTTCAGCTACATTCCAGTTCCCTGATACAACTCTCCTGTCCTGTAAGAGTAGGGAATAAGACAGGACGCAATTACCTGTCTGTTACAGTAGACCATCATAACTATCGTAAAATGCACTTTTGCTTGTTAAAGCCAAATGGCACCAGAGAAAGCTTGAGTACAGAATGTATGTAGTTCAAAATATGTTTATTGAATTTAAGAGTACACACTGACTAAAGCTTCAGGTTGCATCTTAGGAGAATATATAATTTCCTCACAGAAGTAAATAAAATCTTCAAATTTTGAAGGATTCACTAAAGAAATGGAATAGAGTTCTTCAGAATCATGGCTTTGGATAATTTTGGTCTTTAGCCTCTCTATAATAACAGATTTGAACTTCTCTCTGATGTAACATGAAATGAATTCTCTTGTATGTGGCTAATTTGAAAAAGTCTGTGACCCAAATGATGTTGGGCTACAGACAAATCCATTTATTTTTCACAGAGCTTACAAATGATATGAGCTACATTGACTGCCCTCTCCTACACATCTCGGGAAATCAGGCCTCTTAAACTCATGTGGGTCTTGGAGGACCAGTGTTCAAATACTGGGTTGTGTAGCTCTTACCTGGTAATTTCTCTGGGTAGAGATTTTGACAAAGCAGATATTTTTTAATTTGTCTTTTTATCATGTTCTACACAAAACCAGTGAGGATAGACTGCTCAATAGATTGCATTATTCTCCCAACAAGTAAACACAGTGCACATTGTTTTCCTTACAGGTTACGTAGCCCATGAATTCATTTTAGATACGAGACCTTTCAAAAAAACAGCAAACATTGAAGCTGTGGATCTTGCGAAGCGACTTCAGGATTATGGTTAGTCAAATATCTTTTAAATAGCAGCCTAAATGAGAAATTCACTGACTATTCTAAAGGATTCCCAGAACATTCTAGTCTTATGCTTATGGATGATGCATCTGACTTGATCATCTCATAATTTTTCCACATGCTCATTAAGAGCTTAGAGAGCTTTTGCATCCATGAAGTTGTAATAACAACTAAAGAATCTGCTGCTACTTCCCCACCTTTGTCAACTGCCCTCCAAACTTGCAATTACATGACTGGTTGGGCACTCCAAGGTTGTTTTTGGTACACTTGGTCTGAAGAATGTGATCTGCAGCCTAAAGGCTGTGTTTAGCAGCAGTACAGGTAAGAAATGATAACAAACAACCTTCTATTTTTTTCTTCATCTCCTACAGCACAAATCTGTATTCATCTTGCATTGACATTTGATAGGAGGGTGTAGGGACCAAACACTGAAGTGTGCAGCAGGGAGTGAAAATAAACCTGAATAGCGGGTCTGTTCAGTCTGGAGAAGAGAAGGCTCTGAGGTGAACTGATAGCAGCCTTTCAGTATCTAAAGGGGAGCTACAGGAAAGAAGGGGACAGACTTTTTAGGAGGGTCTGTGGTGACAGAACAAGGGGAAATGGTTTCAGGCATTCAGAGGGTAGGTTTAGGTTGGATATAAGGAAAAAGTCTTTTACAGTGAGAGTGGTGAAGCATTGGAACAGGCTGCCCAGAGATGTTTGCTGCCCCATCCCTGGAGATTTTGAAGGCCAGACTGGGTCAGGCCGTGAGCAATCTGATCTAGCTGTGGGTGTCCGTGTTCATTGCAGGGGAGTTGCACTACATGACCTTTAATGATCCCTTCCAACTCTAATGAACCTACTATTCTACAGGCCAGTCAGTGTCACCTCTGTGCCTGGCAAAATCATGGAGCAGTTATTCCTGAGGGCCCTGCTAAGGCACATGGAAAATAAAGATGAGGCTTCACCAAGGGCAAGTCATGCCTGACAAACCTGGTGGCCTTTTATAGTGAGGTTACAATGTCAGTGGATAAAGGAATTGCTACTGATGCCATCTACCTGGACTTGTGTAAAGTGTTGGACACTGTCCTGCACAACATCCTAGTCGCCAAATTGGAGAAAAATGGATTTGGTGGATGGACCACTCACTGGATAAGGAATTGGCTGGATGGTTGCACTCAGAGTGTTGTAGTCAGTGACTCAATGTCCAAGTGGAGACCGGTGACGAGTGGTGTTCCTCAGGGATCAGTGCTGGGACCAGTGTTATTTAATATCTTTGTAGTGGACATGGACTGTGGGATCGAGTTGTCAGCAAGTTTGCAGACACCACCAAGCTGAGTAGTGCAGTTGACACGCCAGAGGGAAAGGATGCTATCCAGAGGAACATGGAGAGATGTGAGAGGTGGGCCCATGCCAACCACATGAAGTTAGTTTGGAGGCTGGAACACCTCCGCTACAAGACTGGGGCTCTTCAGCCTGGCGAAGAGAAGGTTCTGAGGAGACTTTGTAGTGGCCTTTCAGTACCTGAAGCTGGGGAGGGACTTTGTAGGGCATGTAGGGACAGGATGAGAGGAAATGGTTTTGAACTGGACATGGGTAGATTTAGACTAGATACCAGGAAGAAACTATTTACTGTGAGAATGGTGAGACGCTGGAGCAGGTTGCACAGAGAGGCTGTGAATGACCCCTCCATGGAAGCACCCAAGGCCAGGCTGGATGGGGCTTTGAGCAACCCAGTCTAGTGGGAGGTGTACCTGCCTATAGCAGGGGGGTTGGAACTAGATGACCTTAAAGGTCCATTCCAACCCAAAGCATTCTATGTTACTATTGAAATAATATGTGAAATAATATTAACGAAATAATGTGTTGAGCTAAAAACTAACAGAGCAAAAAGCGCAGATTTTAAGATCATTTCATTATCAGTGTATAACTTTAAACCCTTTTGTAAATATCACAGTGAAATTGTCTTTTGATTTAGAAGAACTAAGATACTTGAAAGTCGGTCTGTACACTACCAATCCATGTGTTCACTCCTGTAAAGATTATAGAAAGGGCTGAATTTTGAATCCATTGCTAGCTGGTGCATGTATTGGCTCATGACCTGTTGTCAGTGACTGATTCTGTTTTCAGGTTTTCATGCTCCAACCATGTCCTGGCCAGTGGCAGGGACTCTCATGATTGAACCAACTGAGTCTGAAGACAAAGGAGAGCTAGACAGGTTTTGTGATGCAATGATCAGTATTCGACAGGAAATTGCTGACATAGAGGAAGGCAGGATGGACCCCCAGGTTAACCCTCTGAAGGTAAGATGGCAGGTAGAGCAAGTTACCAGCTCCAGCTTAACTCTTGAGACTTACTTGAGCCTATTTGAGCCCATTTTCTGGTCTTTCAGTACTCCAGAAAATAGCTGTCTGGCAGTGAAGTAGCATGGGGTGGCACATTAACGTCTTGGAATTCTTTAGAAAACTTGAAAGTTCTCAAAACCTGGAATTCTGACTTGTTAAAGTAAAAGCTCAAACTGTGCAGACACGGTAGAGAAAACTACTGAAGGAAGCATATGATCTCTAGTTTTGGGGACCATCTTAAATTAGTGAAGGAGTGGTGCTTACTTATTTGATTTAAGAAAGGAAGTGAAATGACCTTAAAACTAACAGTAAAATGAAGACCAGATGAATTACTTAAGCAACTATGGCACAATACTGCTACAGGCTCAAGTTCTGGTTAACTGTTGTGAGGCTGCACTGAATCTTTAAATGCTGAGGGAATGTAGTGAAAAGCTGGAAGCACATTCACACCTTGGGTGATGTTGTTGGGCAAAATGGAATGAATCCAGGTACTGGCTGGCTTCCTGTTCTAGATCCACTTTTTTTTTTTTTTTTTTTTTTAATTTTTATTTTTCCCTGAGATATATTGTATCTCAAGGAGATATCAGACAGTAATCTGAATTGTTTTTATGTAATAATGTGAATCTTAAGAAGGATTCACACGGATACGTTCAATTGAATCCAGTAATCTCATGTCGTACGCGCCTTTCTGCTTGCAGATGTCACCACATACTCTAAACTGTGTCACTTCTTCAAAGTGGGATCGCCCTTATTCCCGGGAAGTGGCAGCATTCCCACTGGTGAGTAAACGATGGAATGTTAGTGATGTGGTAATATATGAATTTGCTTTCTGTTCTGTGGTTTTCTGGTCTGTTGCAGCAGAACTAGTCTGGTAGGAATAAACACTTCAAAGCCATTTTTACCATTACACAGTTTGTGTGAGCTGTACAGCAGTTCTGTAAGTTTTATTTTTCAAGACAAGGAAAAAGGTCTTTAAAAAAAATTTCTACACATGAAGGAAACGTGAACTTGGATTTCTAATGTCAGCACTTGGATATTGGTTATTCTTGGTGGGAAGTGAGTTACAGCTCCAGTCCTTTCAATTTGGGCATACTGCACCAGAACTTCCAAAAACAGAGACCACATTTAATGTTCAGTGCTTTGCTATGAGGAACTTAGAGGAGGGTTTGTTGAGATGGAAAGACAGCATGGGGCAGGCAACACCAATGTGAGCCAGCTACAGAGGACAGACAGAGTGGGGTGCAATGTATCTGATTTCTTGAGAGCACTGTGCAAAATTGCTTCTTCCACAACCTTATCAGGTAACTAAATGCATGTAACTTCTCTCACCTGAAACTGAACCGCACCTACTTTACACCTACGTTATTGCCATGTACTGTTTCAAAGAAGAATAATTTAACTGCATTTAGGAAGTCTGCCACTTTATTCTTATTTTTTTAATATAAATTATTACTGCATTGAAAAGTGCAGGTCTTGATAGTCTCTTTCACTTTTCTTTGGTTTCTGTCTGTTAGCCAGTTATTCAAGGGATCACAGTTTTTGTTTATTCCGTGACTGCTTCTTTGCAAGCTTGGGTTGGAGGACAGAGATGCACTTTTTGGAAAATCTAAATCTTCCTTTAGCTAACTGCCACTTCTGTTATACATACCTGTTGACTTCATGGGATTGGAAATGCACTGGAGGTTTGACTTCACTCTTCAACACTGGTTGTTCTTGAAACTTCAGGTGTCTGTTATGTACACAGTTGCTTAGCACAACAATTAAAATGATGTCTTTTTTTTTATTTTATTTCTGCATTTAGCCTTTTGTGAAGCCTGAAAGCAAGTTTTGGCCCACGATTGCTCGCATTGATGACATATACGGAGACCAACATCTGGTTTGTACCTGCCCACCAATGGAAGCCTATGAATCTCCCTTCTCTGAGCAGAAGAGAGCATCTTCATAACACTGCTTCCAGCTCGAGTTTCTAAGTCCATCAGGATGGCCTTTTCCTCCCAGACCTGATAGGGGATTTATATACTGTGTATATTTTGGATAATCACCACATTCGTTAATTGAATCACCGCTCAGTCAAAATGTAAATACAATCAGTATTGTAGGTGTGAACAAAACGTGTTTGTTCCACAGCAGCTGATGTTGAAGTTGCCTTGATTCAGCATTTTGTCTGCTTTGTGCTAAAGCTTTAACAGTTGACTCCCAGTTTGTGATGTGGCATACAAAATACAGCTACAGAAATTAGAGAAGGTGCAGATGTGTAAAGCTGTAGTAATAAAGATTAACTGCAGGACTAATTGTTTATATTTTGTAAAAACAGATGAAGTAGATTGTTTTAATTTACTTCACGTACTACTGGTAGCATTGCTAATGTTAATATTTCGTGCCGTTTTTTATCTACCAATGTTAGTATTCTAATAAAGTTGGTCAGAATTTAAGTATCATGATCTTTTGAATTTTAACTTTTAAGCTGCTTTTGTATGGAACTGAGGCTTCTGAGACTGAAGTTCTGATTTGTCAGAATTGCCACAGCAGTAACAGATTCTACATTAAGCAAAATGCTGGCAGAGATTGAGATAAATCTGTAATTTTTTAATGATTAGTTTTACATGAGTGGTAACAAACTTACTTTTTTTCTGTATCTCATCCATTTTTCCTTGTAGTTCCATCTAACCCTCTCTTTTTCCAGAGAAAGCATGAGACTACTTCTCTAGTATATTGTGAAGTGCTTAGTCTGAGTTAAATCTTGTCTGACAAAGCATTCTCTTTACATCATTTCTCAAATATCTTGTTCTGGATATTGGTTTTGGTGTACTCAGCTTGCTTTGCTTTGTAAGCCTACACCTTGTGTAAACATTATTCAAAACTCAAGCTCTAGCCATCCAAGACTACTGATGGTGCACTCTGAGACCAGTGTCCTTCTGGTACACATAATGCCATATTCAATTAAGTAGTGAGAACACAAAAGTTAAAGAAGTTAATTTTCTAATCTGTTCCAAGTAATGTTTCTATAAAACCTAGCTCTCTAGTTACACTGACAGTGCAGTTGACACTAAAGAAGTGCATTTGGAGCAATGTGGGTGCTGGTCTGTGCAGGTTGAGTTGTGTTTAACACAAGTGGGCTCTGAGCAGTGACAGCCTCATATGGCCATGTGAAGCAGGATTTGGTGAATCAGGAAGTAGGAAACACACAAGAAAGCATGGCATCTTACAACCAGGAACTACACAACCTCTTCATGAAGGTGTGCACGCAGACATGACAGGGGGTCTCTGAAGGGACACAAACAAGGATAGTGCTTACAGCAGCAGCTCAAGTAATGCACTTCTGGGTCTCTTCAGTTTTGGCTTTGCAACCTTTACATTACTTACCTTAGGACTTCCATGTGGAATTAGTTAAATAGAAAAAACTGAATGACAGATGATAGGAGTGGCTTCCACTAAAGGAAGGTTGGGCTAGGTTGATCTGCACATACGTCCCAAAACATCTACATAGGGAGAGAATATTAGAATTTTCTAATGTAGAATCTACTATCAAAAGAGGCATTTTTTCAGGCTACTGATGTAGCACGGGGGCAGGGGGAGAGAGAAAAAGATATGAAACACCAAAACACTGCTATAAGCACCACTTGCAGTGTGAGGAAGGGACAGGCATTCTGACCTACCAAGCTAACTCCACAAAGCCTTCCCAAACTACTAATTTTTGGTAAAGACACTTTGATGGTGCCTGATGGTGTCTGCTAACTGTGTCTATTACTGTAGAGAGAGTTAAAAAAAATTTTTACACATTTGTATCAAGTGATGAAATCCCCACTGTTGTCTTTAAACTGACAAATCTGCAGCTGATGGTAAATTAGCAGTGAACTCAATCACAGTGAAGTAATTAACAGAAGTCAGAAATAACCACATTTCCTAGAAGACAAGATTTACTAATTGTTCTGCATTAAAAATAAGTTTTTATAAGATCAGCCTTGGAAACATAAATCTGAACTACTCACCTAGAAATAACCATTCACATATAATAAATACTAAAAATGCTACCAACATTCATGTCAGGCTGGGGCATGAATTAAAAACCATGTGTTCCTATGCACAGTTTTAAAAGCTTTCTCTCAGGAAAAAAAAAAGCATCTCTGCTTACTGCAAAAATGCATACCATCATTACAGAGGTTGGATTACATCTGTTTCCCCATAAAATGCTGAGCTACCACTTTGTAAAACACAGAAGTTCAACAGGATAGAATACTGTTTACAGGTCTTATAAAGCGTATGCTTAATACTAATTCACCTACGGAACAAAGATCCTCATTCTAATAAGCACAGAAAAAGCCAAACTGTTCATCTGCACCTATGCACTTGATTTTTGTTAGATTATGACAGATACTACCAAAGTTTGGGATGCTACTGGATTCCTGAGGAGAAAGGGGGGGAGGGTAAGGAGAGAGAGAAGTTCATTTGAATGACGTGAGTAGGTTGTTAAACTGACTTTTGGCCATGAAAAAAGCCAAACAGCACCAACATCTGAGCCAGTGGTTGGTTATGGATGACCAGAGGGCAGTACCCAACTGCACCAGGCTGTGGGCAGAGAAGCACGTGGAGTGCAACCCAGCACCAGCCTTCCTTCAGACCGATGCTCAGCAGAAACCACAGCAACCCTCTGACAGCTGCTGCTGTACAAGAGCATAGATGTTGGGTTGTTCTTTTCGTAACATTTTTTTTATCACTAATAAATGAAAGGAATATAAAGCCTAGAAAAAAAAAGCCACCCACCTAAAGAAAGGATGTAGTAATCTGGAAAAAAAAATCTGCTATAAAAATATAATTTACATAAGAGGATAATAGTGAAAACAAAATTAGCAATTTTTCTGAATCATAAAATATTTAATAAGGTATATTTTGGGGGATATATTGTATATAAAATTTCAGATCACAATATGAAGCGATTTGAACCCTCTCCAAGCTAGCACTGCCTTCAATGCTGTGTAGATGTATTGCCACTGATACAAGACCTACTAAAAGCATACAGTTTAACTAATACAGAAGTGGCAGTTCTTTATATGAAATATTTTTTACACAACTAGAGTGTCTTGAATACCCTCTTTAAGTGCAAAAAACACAGATCACTTTACACTAATGCAGCAACAATGCATTCATATTGTTCTCATTAGTCATTAGTAGTCAACTTGCATAAGATACAAGAAAAGCACAATGAAGCTCACAAAAATAGACTAAAAATCAGCCTGTTCTTGCAAAAAAATACAGCATAATGGAAGAAAAAGACAAAAAAGGATTATGCACACCACATAATTTGCTGTTCTTTAATCCAGCTGGCTTAAGTGCTGTTTCTGTTTTTTGCTGTTTTTGTGGGGTTTTGTTTTGGTTTTGTTTTTTTTCTTTCTTTTTCTTTCTTTTTTTTCTTTTTTTTTTTTTGTAAATCAAACCACACGGACCAGGCACAACTATTATTCAGGAGGCAGTGTGTAGCTAAAAATTCACTAACTTTTTGTCATCCCCATAATTTATTTTCCTCTGTCCTGAGGTAGTTACAAAAAAACAAATCATAAATCAAGCATCAGCTAGACCAGTGGGAGCTGAAGCTTTTCATTTTTTTCTTTAAAAACTATTCATTAACTGGCCCAAACTACCCTTGATGTTAAAAGACAGCTGAGAATTAAGAGATCGCACTACACCAAAAAGATGGCTATGAGGGGAAGAGGGTGAGCTGCTTCAAAATGTGACAACATATTGAGTCCCATCAAGCTGGCTGGTCCACTGCTGAATTTCCCACGTTTATTCTCCTTAACTGTCTATAAAGTCACTGGGAGGAGTTCAGAAGGATCTGAGCACATCATCGTCCTTTGCTGTAACCAGGGAAGAACTGGTCCAACAGGGTCTGCAGTATCTTGTTAGGAACCATGGTGTAGCTCTTCCCCAGGTCATAGCGGCAGGCAGGGCAGGTGAAGACCTCAGCTCTGAAGGAGCGCTGTAAACAGCTCTAGGACAGACAAAGAAGAGGAGTGAATTGTGGGATCTTTCTTTTATACTGACAGCTTCCTCAGCAAAAAATAAGGAGTTACTATAAACCAAAGACACAATTTTCCGTACTTCCAGAAAAAGGATGAAGTAATTACCAAGCCCCTTGGTACCTTGCCTATGTGACTAAAGTGATCTAAGAGAAGAACTTTGAAACAGGGAGCATGGGAAGGATTAGAAGACAACACTGCTGACATTCCCATTCATGTCTTCCTGTGAATCAGGGCCACAACTGCAGCTGTTTCCTAGCATCCTTGTCAGACAGCAACTCTACTGGACACATTCCCATCAAGCTGAAGGTGAATGTATATACAGGTTGTAGTGCTTAAGACAACCTCCATCCACCTCATCTGATAAGGCTCAGTTATGCCTTAAGAACATATTCAGAGTGATACAGTAGTTTCTAATTAGCCCAAATAATTTTCTGGTATTTACTCTGCATCCTTTAAACAACTCTTGGTTAAAATGTTAAGCATCTTTAGGATCTGTCTTTAATTCCTTAACTACAAAAAGTTCCTTTACTGCTACTCTATCAACATCTGACTCCTTGGCCAAAAAAACTCCTAACATACCTCCTCTGATCACAATGGAATGACAGAAATGCTAAACCCAACTCGTTGTGTCTGGGTTTATACTAAGCGCACTTCACTCTTTATTACATAAAATTAAGATTACACAGCAATCACTGAAGGCAAACATGCAGCAAGTTGCTGCTCAGAATGCTAGGCAATAATTATCGTCTTTCTAAAACACATTTTGGCTCCAGTGTCTGGAGTCTCAGAGCCAAGAAGACAGCCCAGAGCACAACCAAGCTTATTCTTACTTTACAGACGTTGTGGAGGCACTCTGTTGTCACTGGCTGGTAAACCAGCTCCTGGCAGCAGACACACATAAAGGATTGTTCCAGTTTCTTCAGAAAATTCTAATGTAGGGCAAAGGAATAAAAAAAACCAAACTATTAAAAGGCATGCCAAAAAAAAAAAAAAAACCCACAAACAAAAAGTATTTTTACTTTAACTATACATGTTATATATAAAACTACATTGCCCAACTTTGGTAATTGCTATATACATTTAAACTGCTTATGAATTTTTGTGTGAAATTCAACTCTCAGATCTAAGCTGAGGAAATGATAAAATTGATTTGCCTCTGAAAATGTGTGAAATGCATGGATTAACTCACAGGACTCTTGTGTAACCCTGCTGTTGTTCCCTTCCCAAACTTACTTACCAGTAAGTAAAAAGATTACAGAATTATTGCAAGTTGCTAAGCTTCATTTATAAAATGGTTAGATATAGCTTCACTCTGCAAAGTGACTGCTTACACTGCAGCTCTTCTAGAGTAGTCTTCAAGATTCAGTCAACACTGAATTACCTTCCAGAGACAATCAGCATTAAGTGTATATTGATAAGATACAAAAAGGGCATTTTCACACCCTCTGGTGCTGTTATCTGCATTTAGCGTACATTTACTACACCTCTACATACAGCATCTTCCTTCTTTCCATCAGAATAAAATTCTAGCTACATCTCTATTCACATTTAATTAAAACAGTTGATGGTTTCCACCAGAAAGCTGTCATAGTAGCTACCCAATGTTAGCAGTGGTTCCTATTGCCTTTAGTGGCAATCAAATGGAAATCTTACTAAAACAATGGGTATGAATTTGTAGAAAAGTGACTTTTCAGTAACTCAAGTGCTCTTAGATTGCCGTTTTCTCCTTTTTGAAACCATGCATCTCTACTGCTTATGGACAATTTTCAGCTGAAATTCTTTTCAGTCATTACAGACACTGAATAGAAAACAGACAAAAGGTTCTAACTTTATAATATGAGGAAAAAAGCACGTTCAATGCTTTTTGGAAAAGAAAATCTCTACTTCAGAGGTGCCAAGCTAGTCATCAACAGCAGACCCTACAAGGACTTGGTATTAGATTGCTACAGCTATAACAATATTTTCTTCAAATCAAAGCTTTACAAATAAAAACAATACTAGAAACGATCTGTATTCAGCAACCATTTAACAAGCAAATTATGTTTTAAGAGAGACTAAAGATTTCTGCTAGCACTCCAAGGAAAAGTAAAAAATAAAAAAATCTAAGCGTGCAGCAAACATACTGGTCCTTCCTTAAGAGAAGCAAGTACTTCATCCCACAGTTTCTGGTTCATACAGTCTTCTCTAATCAGCCATTGCTGTTCTTGGGTCAGCTGAAAAGCTTCTCCTTTCCCTCCATCTCCCATTCTCATGGCTTTAGGTGTATTTGTAGGTTCCTCAATACCTGCTTAAGATGATGACCATCAAACACAGTAATATCATTGTGTTAGTCTAAATTAATAAAAGCGAAGGCAAAACTGATTCTAAAAGGGAATAAATGAACTACACCTATAAAATGTGTCAATCAAGTGCCTACTCAAACTCACGTCAGCTCAGCATTGCTTTGGGCTGCACAGACATTTGTCCATTTTCCTACCGAGCTTTAAGTAAAAAGGCTTTACAAGTACTAAAATAAAATCTTAGGATCCCTAGGCTGCTACTTTGTTATAGAATATGCACTACAATTTACATTAGTATTCCAAATAACTTCATGCTTCTGCGAAGCTTTTATGCTATTGACTCAATAAACACAACATGTCAGACTTCGCTGCTGAAAGCTAAAAAATGAAAAGAAATACCATCATCAATTGTCCTTTTCTGGTTTCCATTACTCTGGCTGGTTGGCTCCTGTTTCACAGTTTGCTTTTTAACCTTATCTTTCTTCTCCTTACTAGCCATGGCTTCCAAATAACCTTCTGGGTACTAAAATAAAAAGCACAGATTTAAAACAAAACCCACTGGCATACACAAATTCCCAAATATGAACAAGACTAATTTCTAAAAGACTGTAAAATCCTATGACAACATATTGAAATAATTAAAAAATAATTTTAAAGTAGTGTCTGTTTTCCAGAAATTGTAGCCAAGCTAAAGGATCTAATCTAGACTGAACTGTATTAAAAAGAAACTGACAGTTAAATCGATGCCCTTCTAATGGCGTATGCTAAAAAGTGTAGCCAGCAGACTGAAGTAGTTTGTCCTCCCCCTCTGTTCTGCCCCATTGAGGCCAGGACAGAATTGTGTCTAGTCCCAGGCTCTTTAGCTCAAAGCAGTCAGGGTAATATTCTAGAGAAAGTCCAGTTGAGGTCCACAGAGATGATGACGGGACTGGAGCTCCCTTGTGTGCGACCTGAGACTTCAGCTTGGAGAAGGGAAGGCCGAGGGGGGTATTTTAATCATGCTTACAAATATCTAAAGGGCAAGAATCAAGTGGATGGAGCCAGGCTATTTCAGTGGTGACCAGCAACAGCACAAGGGATACCAAGGATAAACTGGAAAACAGGAATTTACATACAAACATGAGGAAAAACTTATTTGAGGGTGACAAAGCACTGGAACAAGTTCTCCGGAGATCCTGTGGAGCCTCCTTCTTTGTAGATGTTCAAAATCTGCCCAGAAGATTTCCTGTGCAAACTAGTCTGTGGAACCTACTTTAGAATGGGGGTTGGACTCAATGATCTTCAAATATCCCTTCCAGCTTCTATGATTCTATGAACTACAAAAAGTTTTCTCCAAAGGCAAAGTTGAATATGATGATACATAATATGATAAACCTTTGCCTTGATAAGAAAAGAAACCGTAGTGATTTTTTCCACCTTTCATGGATTCTACGAGGCCTGAGTCTTTATGGGCTAGCTTATTTTTGCATCTGAAATAAAATAGCCATACAAACTCCTCAGCTACACATAGAGAAAAACATACCAGTGCACATATTTTTTGATTTCTCAGACGGACTCAACCGTAAGAACAATTACTTAAAAAAAATCTGTCCAGGACAATTATCACTGGATTCAAACTCACAATTTATATATATACACACACATATATACAGGATATATATACATGTATATACAATGCATATACATATATATAGCATATATATATACTGTGCATATATATATGTGTGTGTGTGTATTTCACTGCTAAGACAGAAAAATTCATTCACAATTCCTCCTGCTTTGTCCGTTTAGAAGGATTTTTCCAGTCTTTAGATAATTGCGTGTGTGTGTGTATTTTGTAGGTATCTGATTTTGTCACTGTGAAGTACAGGAAAAAAATAGGGATTTAATATAACTGATTTCTATTTCTGGAATTTGTTTACTTGAATTGAGGAAAAAAGAAAACAAAATAGTTCTGCGATCCTGACTCGAACCTGTACACTCAAACCCAGTTTCTTTGTCCTCTCCATTCCTTCAGAAGTCCAAGGCGCAGGCTCAACGTCATCTCTCCTCAGAAGATAGCGCCAAACTAAAAAGCCACATTTTCCAATTTCTGGCCAATATTTCACCACCTACAGAAAAACATAGAATTTCTGCTATTATTTTACCGTAAGCCAAATGTGTGTGTTTACTCCCACTTGAATTATACAAAAAGAAAGAAAAAAGGAGAGAGAAAACTAAGTCAAACATTGTTATAAAGCATCTCTCCCACTACCTGCAAAAGTTTTTTGAATTTGATAAACACAGTTCTACCTATTTCAGATGCTGATAAGATTCCAAATGTCTAAAAAGCTAGAGCACAATTGGAAGGAGTGAGGAAATTATCTGACTTCCATTGGCAAATATCATTTGGTAAGCAGATGTATAGCTTACATATTCAAGTTCATATAATCTATTATGGATTACATTCTATTATCACTACTCTGACTAATTTCACTTCTTTGCAGGGTGAACTATGGCTAAAATGCTGTCTTGGAGTTAAAAGAATTCTTTAAGTAATAACAAAGAATGTACAATGTAAGACATGCAAGACTTTCTAAAATTGCTCTAGAAAAATGTTATGCTGTACCCAGAAGAAATCAAAATACCTTGTAAATGCCATCATATCTGTTGCCTTCTTCTGGGGCATATTTGCTGATCCGTCGTCCTTTTGAACTACGCACCACTCTCACTGGCTTACCAGCTCTCCAGTTCTTAGACTCTGCCCCATTTTTATCATCCAATGGAGCATCACAGTTAAGGGCCAATGCCCTAAAAACAGATATATCAAATTGCTTCATGCAAAATATTTCTGGGTAATAATGTAATTGTATCATATCTGTTTCTTTTATTTATTTATGCTTTATCAAGCAGCACAGAACTTTTAAGTATAATCTCCAACAACTGAAGAACTGACGGAAGCAATAAGTTACATGTACCATTAAAAAAAAAGCAAAAGGAACACAAAATATCTTGCCGCCAATGGTCAAGATGAAAATTCATATTATATACGTAAATGCAACAAAAAGTCCTCCTTTCAGATTCAATATCCTTCATTTTTAAACATAACTCTTTCCGGGATAGCATTAAGAGAAATTACAAATAAAGGAAAATGTTGTCATTATTTCCCAATAACAGCAGAGTTTTAGACTTTTTAAGCACAAGCATAAAAATAATGAATGCCACGAAAATGCAATATAGAAAAAAGTACCAAAACTATCCAATAATCCCTATGTAACTGAAGTTCCTCACATAACATATAAACTGGTTAGAATAGGAGTTAAATAACAGCAGCTAACTCAAAGACGAGCATTTTATCCTTTATCATTTTATCCATCATCTATATTTCTGGGCTTGTTCAGCCTGGAAAAGAAAAGGCTCACGGGAGACCTCATTGTGGCCTTCCAGTACTTGAAAGCAGCCTATGAACAGGAGGGGGCTGACTTTTTACACAGCCTAATAGTGATAAGACAAGGGGGAACAGTGTTTAACTATAAGAGGGGAAATTTAGGTTAGATGTTAGGAGGAAATTCTTTATTCAGAGGGCAATGAGGCACTGGTACAGGCTGCCTGGAGAGGTTGTTGATGCCCAATCTCTGGGAGCACTCAAGGCCAGATGGGGCCCTGGGAAGCCTGAGGTGGTTAGGGGCAGCCCTGCCCATGGCTGGGCTTCTAAAATATTCATATGAAACCACGTATCTCAGAACAGAAGAAACAATAAGTAGCACTGGTATAAATCCAAAATCTATGTCCTAAACAACAGCAAGACAGATGTACATACTGTAGATTATAAACATGTTTCTTTTATATAAAAAAACAAAGCTTAAAAAAAAAAAAAAAGAAAAATATCTGACAAGCAAAAACCAAATCTGATCTCACTACATGGAATCACAATAATCCTGTGCACCAAAGTGCCTGAGAACTTTCATTGAAATCAGTAATGGAGAGGCAGCACCTTGCTATACTCTGTAAGCATAGCATGGAAAATAATGCTGCAAAGCCTCAAAGCTTTGTCAGTGTATATTCTACCTGCTGAAAGCAGAGAAATGCTTTTAATTCTATTCCTGAAAGGAATTTTGCTCTGTTTGTTGAAAATGCTTGTAAACTCATTGCTTAAACCTTCCATCTTCCTTCCTTCCTTGTTGTGGTTCACATCACGTTTTCTCTCTCTCCTCTCCTTTCCTCCCTTTCTCAGCATCCAAGTCTGGCTTTTCCTCTTTCTCGTCTAAATGCCACCAAAAAACCAGAAAGAATTCCTCCCTGCTCTGCTTGACAGCAGCACATCACATCAAAAAGGAAGCCTAGCAAACAAATGTCTCAGTCAGCCCTAGCACCTCACAGTTGTTATGTGGTCAGCTACTTAACAGATATTATGCACTTATATTCACGTAGACTTTTTAAAGGGTACAAAAATACTTAAAGTGGATGTCTAAATAATCTCTTTGGATACAAATGCTCCTTTTCAAGCATTGTTTTGAATAACACAGCACCTTAACTCCTTGTTTGTTTTTTTTTTTTTTTTTCTGCAAAACTACAATGGAAGTACAGACTAACTATGAAAGATTATTTTTACCAAGCGAAAATGAGCATTCTCTCTTCATACTTAACCTTCTTAAATCAGTCTGATAGAAACATCTGGAATAATCTGGAAGTTCTACCCAAGAGTTTTGACACACTTCTCTAACTTAAAACAAGGCCCCCTGAAGAAAATGTTGGGACAATTTCAACCAGAGACATGGCTAATAGCTGTGACAATAACACAACTGCCCACTTCATTCAGATGCAAATATTTCTTGAAACCAACAGAATATAATGCTTGATGAAGCACCTCCTTAGCAGCAAGAGGCATCGGTTTTCACAAAGCAGCATGTACAACAAAGAACAAAATAAATTTCACAGAAAGTCCTTTCTAGTTAAAGCACTACAGCAAAGGTTTTGGAATGCTTCCTAATTTTATTTGCAAAACTTACCTATTCATGTGTGTTAATGTCTGATCAAATGAATGTTCTCCAATCCTTTTGTTGCCAGAAAGATCTCTACCTCCACTCCCAGTGTAAGTGAATTCATCTCCTCGATCCTGTACAAGAAGATTATCCTTGGTTTTAACACTCCAAATTTCCAAATTGAAGCAAAATAAATAAAAAAATAAATAAATAATAAAAACGTGACTTCATTTGCTCTACTTACTCTGACAGCTAAAATATATACTCCAAGATATAGAAACCCATGTTTTCCAGTTCACTACCACTGTGCTACAATACTTGCAAAAATCCTCATTAGAAAAAATTGCCTGCCTTGAAAAAATTGACATTTACAGCTTTTTAAAAAATTATTCTTAAAAATAAAATATTTCTTTAATGACACATTCTAGCAAGTGGTGCAGCACTAAGTAGAGCCTTCTTTTAGTTTACAAGAATATAGTGCTTGCAAAATACATCATAAACAGCTTGGAGAGATCACTTCAGCTTGTGCAAGGGGCTGAGTTCTACTAAGTCAGAGCCATGTGTACTTAAATTCAAGTTAGATGGTTTAGTATATAAATAGTTCCAGATGTTCTGAACTAGTGAGGTTAAAACCATTTAGATTCATATTTTAAGCTGAGGCAGTTATGTAGTAGAATTCCTAGAGAGAATTTTCTTTAAATTCAAGAGAGGTTGATCAACCACTCTTCTGCCATCTTCTGCCATGTACAAAAGGAATGATCAAAACCAAATTATTCTTCAGGAAATATATCACGGAAATTCACATCACCCTGCAAAAGGTCAAGAATTTCTAGAAAGATAAAGATAAAATAATATTTCATGGAGGCACAAATTTTGTAAAAAGCATGAATCAATAGTATAAGGCAAATACTACATAGGAAAGTAAAGTTTCTATGAATTTTTGCAGTAACATTCTGAACAACTCAGTCAATTTCTTAACACTGTTAAAAGCCTGACATTATTATGGACCCATTGCTATACTGTTACAGATATTTCATGGCTGACAATAGCAGAAAAATGGAAAATTGGCAATAGAAATGTTGGTCATGCAAGGCCATAAATTAATTATACAAATGATCTATATATCTCATCTGTGTAGGGAAAACCCTCCAAAAATTCAGCTGCAGTATTAGAGTATTTCACTTCAAGATTAATCCAGATGTAAAAAAAACATGTGCTATCATCAAGTTGGAAAAAAAACAAACCCTCTAAACCTAAGAAAGATATTGTATAAACTCTAGTTTACCCTTTCCTAAAACAGTCCACTTATCTGTGCTCAATGAATCTCCAAAAACAAACAAAAAACAACAAGCAAACAAAAAACAACTAGAAGTAGAATTCTGTTGTACAAGGAAAATATATGAAACAATTTCAAAAGAATGAAAGACTAAAAAGACAAGAGGGATTTACTAAGCAAGAATGTGAAATAAACTGCATATAAAGAGATATTACAGAATTGAGTTGTTTGGTCTTTTGTCAATGATTGCTAAACAAATAATGGCAAAAGAAATGTGAAGATGACACAAAGATGATTGTGATGATAATAATAATAACAGAGATGGATTTGCTTGATGAATACGCCCATCGTAAGAACTGAATAAGAAGTTTTTGCAAAGTTAAGGAAACCAAATTGATATATTCAGCCAAGGTGTGTTTCTACATACAGAATTAGAATGTTATTTTCATTCTTATTTTATTTCCTGCATTTAAATAAATGATTAACATCATAAGAATTAACTTCATTAGTTTTCAGGCAAAATGAAGTCCTGCATGAAACTCATAGCTTGATAAAATGGAAAAACTAAGACTAGTACAGTTATACTGTTCTTTCAGAATTTTATGAAGGGAATGGACTGATGATACTAATGTAGCTAACATTTCCTTGAAAATATATGAATAGAGCAAGAAAGAATCTCAGTACATTAGTTGTTCATAATCAGAACCCATGTGACACAATGTAAAATTAGATTAAATAATGGAAATTAACATTGCCAATGCTTAGTAAAACGCCATTTGGCTCATTTTTTTAATATTTAATGCTGTCCAAGAAACATGCTGTCTGTAGTTCTGTTCTCGTAGAATTCTGTGAGAAAAAAGGTCTTTGTCCATACTAAGGTAAGGACATATATTACATACCTTAATTACCTAAGGTATTCTTACAGAAAACAGTAATTTCCATTTTCAAAATTGTTTTTCAACATTTTTAAACATTCTTCAGTGTTTTAGAAACAACCAAATGAACTTTGGAAAAGCATGAATAGGAGCAGAACTAGCAAAGGTTCTACACCCAATGAGAAAAGAAGCAGACAAATAGGTAGGTAAGACTACTATGACAGGCACAGTTCTAACAGTCAAACTTGACAGGAAGGATCTCTGCAACAAACTAAGGATTATCAAAATGTGAAAATAATTCTGGATATAACACAGGTACAGACAGGACAATGAAATTCAGAAAATGATACCAGAAATGTGTTTTTTAGCATTAGCACCTTGTATGGACTGGTAGTCAACAATATGGAATAACAGAAAAGGTGGACAGAAGAGTGTCATAGAATAGGAGCTGTTGTGCAAATTTGAAACGCCAGTAATAAGTGAGTGGTGAAGCTACTGTCCAACAGATTATGTCAAGTACATCCTTAGTATCAGAGGTAGCAAGAGTGGGTGAATAACAATTAGGAGTGAGAAGAAATATATTTGGTGTCTATCGTATAATGAGATACTTGAACTGTCCCACATTACATCTGAGTTACAAGCTGGTACCAAACTAGTTGGACCCTGAAACCTCGAAAACAAGACAGCATTTGAAAACAGCAGGTTACATTGCATCAGACATGAGGTTTTCAGCTCTTTATTCAATCCAGGTGACAGATAGACTCTCAGTGTAAAGGCTATAATGAACTTGTTATGTTAGATTCTCAGCAGTGTAAAACAGGGGAGAGAAAATCTGCAAGAAACTGTTCCCTTGGTAACATAGCATGGAAAGATAATTAAAAAAAAAATTGTTTAGGGCATGACTTCTCTCTTTCAGGAAAGCTCACACTGGGTTCAAGCAATCCAGGTAAGACTTGCAATAAATAAATAACACAGCTGTATACCACACTTATTTCTAGGTAACCTGTTAGTCATGATAGTCTTTAGGTACAAAACATCTTTTCTCACATTTGGATTTAAAGCCTTTTAAGTTTGCAACACAGTACAGTACCAGCACTGTGTCTCTACCACCAATGGAACTGCTCCAGTGTATTCTGAAATAATTTTTAGAATCATGAATTCTTAAAGAATTCTCATAATTTCTTCAGCTAATGTTCCCATTATGGTTGCTAATTAAGACTTGAAAGCTAATGAAGACTGTATCTTTAACAGGTAATCAATGTAGCATCACTAAAATCCAAGAAACATGAGCGAGACTAACAAGCATATATTTTCCATTCATTTAATTAAGAACGAGGTGAAGCTTCACACAAAAGTTAATTTCAAACAATGCTCATTTCACAAGCTATGACTGTACCCCTTTTCAAGCTTGAAGTCAAATCCTTTACCTCACTACTGCAGGGCACTCAGAACAGCCCAACTTGAGCACAGTTGCAGACAAGCCTGGGTAAATAGAATCTTAAGTTTCCAATGGCATAGCATAAAAATGACATTATCTGAAAACCAGACAACTATTTTCTATAATGAATTTTTGCAATTATTTTACTCCAATAGCGAACAGTTCATTTAGACACAAGAAGAGAATTAACATGGCACATTAGCAGACTGCATAAATAGTACATAAATAAAGGTTATAACCCTACAATAAGATAATTTTTTGAAGTGCATTTGTTTCTCAATCTTGTGAAAACTTACACACAAGTTAACTATGTCATATTGTTGCAATTCAAATAAGAGCTGCCACTCTTTCATTCTTTACATACAATAAAGTAACTAGAAGTGAGCAGATTTTATCTAAATTTGCATTTAAAATTTTCAATGTAGGAAAGAGGATACTTATTTTATATAGTTTTATTTTTCTATTCTTGTAGGAGTTTTATTTTAACCTTTTTGCAAAAGACAGGTGAAATGAAAGTAAACTGGAAATTAAATTTTGGGATATGAAAAGAAAGAACTGAAGAAGAATGCACCTGGGAATAAAAATTATTTCCCTTGCACCTTAGTTCAGAAACTGAAAAACAAACAAACAAAAAACAAAAAACAAACAGAACACACACACACAAAACAAACAAACAAACAAAAAGCCTGACATTCACATGCATTTTTAGGTATTACTTGTAATATATCTCCCCAACTGTTCTTTTTGAAAAATATGTATGCCACCAAGGCTGTGGTAGTATCTAAATGTCTGTAAAACCCATATTATCACAATGCCACTTTGTTGAACTGGAAAAGGCATGCAAACGATTCAAATAACAATGTTAACTGATTAATGATAGCTGCAGGAATAAGGGAACATCAGTATCAATACCAAAACAAACAACACCAAAAACCACAACTCAAAGCAAATAAATATCTTCAGCATACCAAGAAAGCAGCTACAGTTACTGATCATATTCTTAGGATTCACCAGTTAAGGGTCCTAGAGCTTGGGTTGGGGTTGACTCAAAGAAAATATTAAAATACCCCAACACTAAGTACCTCCTCCCATGACTGGCTCAACCAAAAAGACATCTACAGAGGCAATATCCTGCAGCAGCATCAGAAGGTAGGTGCTGTTGGCAAAAAATACCTTACACTCTGATGCTATTTCAGATGCTTATTTCTTTCTCCAATACCTTTCTCCTGGTATGCATGTTGTCAAAACAACAGATTGCTTACTGCTTTATCCTTCCCCTGATGCATGATTCAAAATCCCACCCATGGAAGAGATCTGAAGGAAAGGATGTACCTTGTATAAACATTATCCAGTTGCAGAGAACAGTGACCTATTCTTAAAGAAATGTTTGTAAATGTCATGAGAAGAAAACTGGACACAGTTACTGTTTGGTTTAGCAACACAATTGCTTTTTGTTGCTCTATTTATACGTTAACACCGAAGTACAAAATTTTTCAGCAACTTTTAAGTATGACAATAAAAGTTTCTGAGACTTTCCCAAGAACTTCTGAAAGCATCTACTAGTAGGGGTCAAAAGCCATCAAAACTTCATGGAATCTTCCATAGAAACTTTTCATTCTTGCTTCTTTAAAATAAACACATTACATAAACAAATCCAAAGAATGAGGCAACTCATATCTTACTTAAAAGCAATAAAAAATTTAATATGTCTACATAAAATGTAAAACTTGCACTTAATTTTTAAATAAGACCAAATGCAGACCCTGAAAGCATACTGAAATTTAACTACCTTATATGATGTTAAATTTGGCTTAATTTTTTTGCTTAAGCGGACACATACACATAAGCATTCCCTAATAAATACAGATATTTCTCCTCAGAAAACTGAAAACTTTTGACTTGTTACCAGGGGTCATTCTTCTCACAGTCATATCTGTATAGGCAGGAAGGCTCATAATCCTCTATTTTTACACACATTAGTGTATTAGAACAGCAAAATCATTGCTTCAATAAACGACATACCACTTCATCTTCAAATCCTCCAGCTAATACAAGTGAATAAGCTCCATCATTACTGCGTCCATGAATTCCACCCACATGTGGTCTGTGAACACCTGCTTCGCTCACCTGGTAACAGAAAAACAGCAGTTTCTAATATTTTTATCCAAATAATCAGTCATGTACAGTCACTTTTAACAGTGAACTTTCTGCTTAAAAATTTGTATAGGGGTATCTGTGTAAACTGTTAATGTAAGACTGTCATTAAAGGTGAGAATTTCATTTGTTTTCAGTGAAGAAAAGCCAGAAGTAAGGACACCTAAAAAATGGAAGGACAATGTACGGCAGAAGTGACACTGGAAGGTGAAAATATATACTTTCTTATTTGGGAAAATCTTCCATTATTCTTTCCATAAGCAGTATTTAAGCCTGGACTTACTGCTACAGCCCACTTGCACAGCCATTTAGAAAAATTCAAAGAAGATAGAGATCTGCCAGTTTGGAAACACTGTGTATTTGTTTATTACAGAAGGTCACAGTGACCTGTGTAAAGATTACTGCGTCAGTGTACCACTGAAGTAATACGCTACTTACTAATTTGTGACCAACTCAGAGGAATACTATCACGCAGCCTAATGAAAAAGAAGAAGTCATTGCAATAAAGTATAGCTCATAGCCAACCAGGATTACTCTCAGGTTATGAATATGCAACTAAGCTGCAACCAGACCACCTGAGAGCTGCTGTTGTAACATAAACCTTCAACATCAATAAAGCCTGCTGGGATACACTTCCCACAGAAATTTATGTATTAACCATATCTTTGCTATTTTCAAATTAAATTTTAAAAACTCTTCGTGAATTAACAAGAGGATAGCATAGTTTTCTCAGTTTATTATTATTTAAATTTACAAATAATAGAAGTAAGACTCCCAGTAGAAAAGCAATTAGGATCCTTCTTCATATCTGTTCCTTCAAATCTAGGCTTCATCTGTTTCTAATTCCATCCCTCTCAATCCTGTAGCCTTTTTTCCATTCAGTATAGTTAAGCAACTTCTGTAAGAGTTCACATTCTTTTGGTACAGTCTCGTACATTCATCATGCTACAACAGATCAGATAAAATGTCCAGATGGCAAAAAATGCTGTTTCTAACAACAGATAAGAGAAGGCAGCTGTGCACAGTATGAAAAATATGCATGGATACAATGATACTTCCGTGTACAGTTTCTCAGCATCTAGCTTTCTGTGGCTCTGGCTTCCTAAACTTAAAAATTCTCGAATCCATAGTACCTAAGAGAGAAGAGTACTGCTTGTCTTATGAACTATAACTAGCTTGTTCTATTTGAATCACGCACCTGATCTTTGCTCTGATGAACCCTCTTCTGTATTACGGAAGTATGTATGAATATTGTTCCATAATGATGCCTTTTATACAGTATTACTTCATTTTACAAACTTCATCTCCATAGCATTGTTTTAGCTAACTTCAAGTATGAAAAGTCTTTTTCAGTTGATTTAAAACCATTTCATTCCTTTAATAGTTCTGATTGTTGTTGATGATAGTATCTGCTATTTTCCTAGTCCTTCCTTTCATCATATTTTAATTCTTGATTTGCTTTTTTTTTTAAATCATCACTACTGGCATTAAGAAAGCATATTTTCAAAACTAGCTATTAAAAGAACTCTTTCCTAAATAATAATGAGGAAAGTAGCTGAAAGCCCAATACAATTAATACAAAGTTAAAACTGTTCCCCACCCCATGTTTACTATGCATGACAACTTAGTACTCTCACCTAACTTTATCAGTTATTTGCCAGTTTTTCCAGATTACTTATGTGCATACTGAATAAAAAGACCTCACTATCTCGCTCCTCTTTCCTGCTGTATCAAACATCCTTTCATTCATTCCTCCCTCCCTTCTTTCATTTCCACGACTTATCAAATTAAATTTAGGTTTCTGGTAGGTGATTCACCCCAAAGATGAATTCTGGTAAGTAATTCATGCCAAAGATGCTCTTCAGATGCTCTCTCCAGAAGCAATACTTAGTCAAATTCCTTCTAGGGAAAAGAGAGTTTGTGTCATGAAAAACTAAGCAAATAAAAAATAAACTACAGTCTCTGAATTCTCATAGATACGCTGAGACAAACCTGTTTCTTATGAAGAATACTGGTCATGTGAGAAATATTTAAGTGCAATTTAAATGCCTATGTAGAAAACATTTCAATCCTTTTTTTTTTTTTTTTTTTTTTTTAGATTAAGTAAAATGGTTTGGTTTGTACAAAAATTAAATGATTAAGTACAGGTGGTAATTGCTTTTTGCTCTCTACTACACATCCACATATATACACAAAATCATCATACTTCGCTCAAGGTTCTGACAAAAGCAGGTATCTAATTCTGTTCTTTTTCCCTACTAGCATTAGAATGATCCAGAAATGATCAACTATTGTGTCACCAATGGAACTTCTAACAGAAATATGAATTCTTTAATTATAACTTTATTTATAAATATTATAAATACAAATATTTTTAAGTTAAATTATAACTTTAATTACTGCTGAAGCAGTGAAAAAACTTGGTTTTGAGATTTTCAGTTTGCACTGTTGACTTTAGAAGCTTCTTGTTACCTGATTTTAGAAACTTCTCTTATTTATGAAACCATGCTTAATCTGGAAACTAGTAAAAATATAACTACTTTAATTCCTTTCACAAAAATAAAAAAATAAAAAAAAATCTTCAAACACAGGAGAGGTCAACAAAATATCCCAAAGAATGAAAATGGCATTTACCTCTTATTAAATTACTCTTAAAATCACTGGGATAATGAGCAGAATAATTTTACTGTACAAAATCAGTTCATAATAATCTTTGTACTGACAGTAATATTCACATCAAGGTGAGAAAGAATCAATTAGTTTAGTTTTCAACTTCATCATTCTGGTTTCTATCAAGAAAAGAAACCAAAAACTGTTGCCATATGGAAAATATATGCTGCAAATCTTATCAGCCTTAAAACTTGCACAACCTCCCAAATCCTGAATTTTTCAGACAGTATGAAGACACCTCAACTGGAGAAAAACTCTGTTAAGTGTTTTTTTCTAACAGTTTAATAATAAAACATTTCTCTTCTTCTCATAAGAAAGCAGGTTATGAAAGGTTCAGAAAACAAATCAGGAGAAGCTTGTCATGCTCCTCCTTAAGTACAGAAAAAAAACATCTTTCTATTCTTTCATATATTATGGAAAAAACTCAGTTATCATCCACAGCACATGCAAGAGACAAAGAGACAGAGACAAAAAAAAACCTATTTGCTTTATTTTGTCCTGGTGACAGTTATCAATTTAAACTTCTGTTAAGGTCAAACTCATATATTATTATTCTTACTTCAGCTACAGATAATGTTGAAACAACATACCTGAACTCTGAATTTCCAAGTTGTCCCAACGGGAACACCAGGTATGGGCCCATAATGATTTGAAGGAACAATAGTGCATTCCTTAGTGCGACCAACACAGGCCATGCCCTAAAAACACATCCGACAGAATGAATTAGTATGATAATATTGAAGCTTAGTTGCAAAACGAGATGCAGATGTTAGGAAATCTAATCATTGTAACAAAGACATATATTTCAATGCATTAAGAATTGTTAAAAGGAATGTTTTAAGTAATGTGTGCTTACAGTTTTTTGGGGGGGTTGGGAGTTGTTGTTCTTTTTGCTTTTACCTCTAGTCAACTTAATAATTCTTCCACCTCTTTAGCTGTCAATAGATAGTGGGCAGGATTCAACATGGTCTTATCGTCTGTGCAACCCAGTACTGAATTTTGTGTAGTGCATATATATTTACAGATGTAGCACATACATGAACAATTAGAGTAATAGCTATTTCTAAAATACACTCTACCTTGCCCCAGTCTCTCTGGCTTTCAGTACTGGCAGATGGCATCTTTGCTTTCTTTTTACTCTGTTTGAGCTTTTCTCCAGCCTTTACAACTTCATTAGAATCATTTTTGCAGGAAGGACAATACCTAAAAAAATGGTTTTAGTAAATTCTCAATTACTTCATAATAATGGCAATACATTTCCTGTAGCCAAAATAGTGTCAATCGGTTTATCTCAGCTGAATATTTCAAGCTAGCAAATATACACCACTCTCAAGCAGTTGAAGCCTGCAGCAAAAAAGAGAACCCAACATGAACAAACACTGTGAACTTTAAAATAGGGCATTTCAATATTTTTTGAAGGTAGAGTGTTAGAGGCAATACATTTCTCTATTTTTTCTCACATGATGCGTGAGATATCCCACGTTTCCTATATTCTCTTTTCATGTTCTCCTCTTATTCAGACCAAGTAAAGAAGATAGCCAAGACTAGAGTATGCTACTGACCAGTAGTTATGGCTTGTTTGTATGTCCTGCCCACTCTACCCTTATTTTCTGCTTCCACTGCCCTACATTTCATTATAGACAGCTAAATGTGAAACAGAGCCAGGAAACCCTGTAATGTGTAGACAGACAGACAGACACACACACGGATACATATTGCCTGGCGACCCTGCATACAGCAGGGGGGTTGAAACTTGATGATCACCGTGGTCCTTTTCAACCAAGGCCATTCTATGATTCTATGACATGCACACACACACGCACAATCCTACCCCACAATGCCTAAGGCACTTGAAATATAGCACTGGAACTCACTCCAACTAACACAAAGCCAACCTGGTAGGAAAGAAGGAGATAGCAGTATGTAGTGACTACAGCAGAGAGAGAAAAACAGTACACTCGTCCTGTTACTTTTTCTAATAATGTTTTCATCCCACTCCAAGAATGCCAGTGCAAAGGCAACTGTCCATGTTTCCTGCTGTTATAGGCTAAGTTTGGCATGTATGCCTTAGTGGAAGAAACCTGACCTTAACAGCCAATTGATAACCTAACTTAGATGACTCCCACTACTACCATCGTTACAGCTACTATTTCTACTGCTACCACTGTTTTGAATTTATCAATGAACTTTTGCATTTGGTTATGAACAGGAGGGTTAACGACCAACATCCACAGGAACAGCCTTCACTATTAAAAGTGTTGAACCATTAAGATAATGAAACTACGTTGATAAAAAGGAACAAAAAATAATACAAGATGCTGAATTTCTCTATCACTAAAACTCTGACTGATAGTATAGTTGTCTGAAAAAAAGCATGCAGTAGCCACCTTCAAAGTAGGAGTATCTCCTCTGTGAAGACAGGCTGAGAGAGCTGGGGCTTGTTCAGCCTGGAAAAGAGAAGGCTCTGTGGAAACCTGATAGTGGCAGCTCAAAAGGGGAGCTGCAAGGAAGAAGGGAAAGACTCTTTATCAGAGTCTATTGTGACAGGACAAAGGGAAATTGTTCCAAACTAAAAGACAGAAGATTTAAACTGGACATAAGGAGAAATTTTTTTAGTGTAGTGTAGATAAGTGTAGTGAAGCATTGTAACAGGTTGCCCAAATTGGTGGTAGCTGCCCCATTCATGGAGACAATCAAGCCAGGCTATATGGGGCTCTGAGCAATCTAGTCTACTTGTAGGCGTCCCTGTCACTGCAGGGAGTTGGACTAGATGACCTTCAAGGGTCTCTTCCAACTCAAACAACTCTGTGTGTGATTATGTGTGATAACATAAGTTCACAAGGTTAACAATGACATTCTCTGCTTCATGGTAGGGTAACCATACTACCTTCATACTTTTTACACTGAAGTTTGTATGTAATATTAAATAGTGTATAGCATCAGTGCTAAACTGATAATCTCCTCTCTGAAAAAGAACCTTATAATCATTTTCCAAAGCACAGATTTAATACCCTGCAGGTAGTTAGCCAAATTTTTCCACTTCTAAAGTAAACTGGATTAACCACAGAGTTAAGAATCACACAGCCATCACCCTTTGCTAGTATGAAAGAATACTAGACAGTCTTTAAGGTCCCTTCCAACCCAAGCCATTCTATGATTCCAAGAAGTTGTGAGGACACAGACATCCTCTTTGACAGGAGACACTGTTTTGCCAAGTGTAACTGCACAGCTTCTACTGAACCAATCATTAAGACTGCAGAGGGCTGGTATCACTAAGTATCTCAAAATTAACAGTAAAAGAGACAACATCTTCCTAACAGTACCGCTCCCGCCCAATGATTTAATTCACAGATGCAGCAATTTATTTACTTAAATAAATCTTAAGGTTCATATTGTTACAAAGCAAACAAAATACAGTTAAAATGCTTGATAGCCTTTTTGCAAGATATTTTATATGAATACTGTATCTCACATTATATGAATTAAGCTCCAACTACTTTGGAAATTCATAATCTATTGGCAAGAAATGTTAGCAAAAAGGTCTAAACTTGCACTTAAGCCACGACCATAAAGGTCATGTTGTCTGTCAATTCAATTTCTCTATCATCATGTATGGAAGAGATCATGCTCTGTATGGAAAAAAAAAAAAAAAACTATGCTATTTATTTATGGTCATGCTATTGGAAGCCAGTAGGGAGATCTGAAAAGTAATTGCAACACTGAAAAAAACGTGCATTCTTCAACTTTTTTTGTAACACTCTGAAGTAGTTAGGGTAACTCCTAAGAACATCTCATAAGAAGCTTTTGAAGAATGGGTGCTAGTGAATGTCAGAGCAGTAATAACTAATCAGAACAATCATTTGAGGAACTCAGCTGGCCATGAGAAAGAATCTTAGCACTCTAGAATTTGACACCAGTGGCTGGTGATATTTCAGCATTAGTAAACCAATTAGTAAGTGCACTGCGCATTTGAAGATGCAGGAGAAACTGGTGAGAATAAATTGTTCTCAGAGTAGAACAAATGATTTGGGGGTTTTGTGGGAGGGGGGCCATATATAATTGAAACATATAAATATATTTTTTTTATCAGAAACTTTATCATGACTCATTATTGCTGAAGTACTGGATAAGAGCGGAAGAATGCATGGACTAAACATTATGAATGTAATCAAAGAACTTCCCGGCTGATATGCCCAGAAGTTAAGCACTATTAGGTAAGAACAGTGTCTAAGGACTGCACTAAATAAAAAAAAACACTTGCATGTTGAGAACGGTTTCCAACACATGACATCAACTCATAAATGCTGGCAATTAGTAGGAAACAAGATGTCATGCACAGAAGAGCAATCTGCCCTGACGGCAGCAAACTTGGAGACGCTTAGGATTAATATGCTGCATAATAAACACTGCTGCATAAACAAACTGTCATTTTGCATAGGAAAGAAGTGGAAAGTACACAGGCAATATTGAAATAAATGCTATTTTTAGTTCCAACAACCTATATGTATTTCCAGAAGGTACTGAAAATACTTTTAGATAGTGTTTCAAGAGAGCAATTCCTCCAACAAACAGTGAATACAATCCTACTCAATGAAGCAATTTCACAGGACAAAGATAACAAAAGTATCTGTGATGCCAAGTGTATGCACTGATAAACACCTACCAGTGTTAGCAGTCACACTTGCTTAATCACACATCAGCATAAACACTGAAGTAGCTCCTTAAAAATGCAGTGCCACAGAAAACAGGCACAGCATTAGACACTTACCAATACACAAACCTACTTTGAACGTGGCATCCACTACAGCATAATAAACTGAGATATTTATTTCCAGAGAATGTTGAAACTTCCACACCACTTAATGGATTTTTTGGGTGAAGTGTACAGTTCCTCAAAGATTAATCACAAGGCCCAAAAACATTCCATAAAATGTTATCTGTTGACATCTTAGACATTTAATGATGTCTACATAACGGAAAACTTTATTAGAATGAAGTTCTATTTAACAGTCATTTATAAAGGATTAGCATCTCATCTAAACCACAGACAGGTTAAAAAATATGAATAGTATAAATTGTAGATAGCTAATAAGACAAAAAAATGGCACAGCCCAAGATAATGGGCTGCTACTGGCTCCATGCAGACTAACTTCAAAATACAAAAATCTTGATTTGACAATGTGAGTTAGCTTTGTTTTCCTGCTGACTGAGTCAGAGACAGTAGAAATGGAGAACGGCAAGCTGGTGGATCTCCTACAGTAGGAGAAAGGAATGGGGTAGAGGCAATCAGAAGATAGCGGAATGTCACAGCACAGGGCCAGTAACAGGATTAGAGGATGAAGGAAAAGAGAAAGATGAGGAAACTGAGTTGTTCAAGGAGGAGTTTGAACAACATTAAAAGGCAAGGGAACAATCACTGCAGATAAATACAATCAGGTCAGGCAATATAATAATGATAAAACAAATAAAATTAACATATCAGTTTTTTAAACCCAGTAACGAGAATTAAAGCTTACTACTAATCCTTTATGAATGAATTTTAAAAAAAAAGTATCTTGACAGAAAACATAATATATTTATATTAAGTGGATAGGTGAAAAACAGAATTATAAATATTTTTCAGTTCTTTCCCTCATGAGGTGCAAATAACAAAGAGGTACCTTGCGCAGAATGGTAACATAGATAAGTAAATCATCCTTGTATATTTACCAGTCCTCATCTTCTGGTATCTTGCTTAAGGGAGGGTTCAGGCAGTATATATGATAAGCCATATTACATTCATCACACAGGAGTTGCATGTGAGCATCCTGTTTTCCTCCACACAAATAACACGAACAAAACCGGCATTCCTTATCTGGATCAGCCCTACAGTGCTTGCACTCAGGGCCACTTTTTCCTGTCAAAAACAAAGAAAAAGTCAAATGCCATGTATCCTAGATAACAGTATTACTGTAGCAATAGGAAACAATTATTTCTGCACTTGAACACCACCCTCTTGAAAATGAATTCTTTCCACACAATTCATTTTATTTGACTATCCAGGCTAAAGGGATGTCTTCTTCACATAAACAAGTAGCACTGAGAATGCCCAAAGAGCTTCTCTTTTTTTCTCTCCCCACTAGCCCATCACGTCTCAGCACCCCCAAGATGCCACCTGCATACTCTCCCTGCAGACAGAACCTTGCACAGTCTTTAGTTGGAGAATTCTTAAACATAGCCATGAAGAATCTGCAACTAGGTAATTGCTAACAACCAAATAAAGAAAAAAACTACAATCTAAGACAGCTGTTTTCCCCTTAAAACTAAGTTTAGAATTGCACAGAACAATCAACTGTCTAAGTTCATAAGCACCCCAAAATCATCAGTTGTTCACAATAGTGGTTTAGTTTACACATAAAGAAGCACTAACTTTCTGTTTCAGCTCATTTGGAAATTTGGACTCAAGAGCTCACATAAAAAAAAAAACCAAACATCAGCACTGATTTTCCAAAAGATGGAAAAAATGCTTTTACAGAACGGAAAAGCATTTAGTAGCCTAAAACAGATGTGAAAGAGTACAGAGAAGAAAAAACTGAATACATATAGGAGAAAAAAAAAAATTGAAACAAATAGAAAATCTGGAGAAATGAGAGAAGAATCCAGAAGAGAACTTCACTGCTGAAGCAATCCTTCATTAAAAGAAAAAAAGAAAAAAAATCACAGAATCATAGAATATCCTGAGTTGGAAGGGAACCACAAGGATAACCAAGTCTTTACATGCTCATATACACATTCCGTGTGAAAATCATCTAGAAATGCCATGTAAGTGAATTTGAGCTTAAACTAGCCCATTACAATAATTGAGTACTTCCAAGCTGGTCTGGAAATATTTTTTTATCTGAAAGAAGTAAGTGCTTTTGAATCAGAAGGCAAGGAAGACTAGAAAACTATTTGGGAGTTCAGAATTTGCAGTAGGAATCTAGGCAATTGAAATAATTCAGAGATCTTTTTCTGAAAGTTTAGAAAACACAAAAATAGAAAGGGTTACAACCTAACTTTCTTCACCCATTTTGTGAAGCCTACAACTTGAACTTCTGGCCCTCTGGCTCTAATACAACATTCTATAATTTTATTCTCTTGAACAGACAGACTGTTCATCTGAAGCATTGAGGCTACAGGCTGTCAGAAATACTATAAAGTAGGAAAAACACTTTTCTTTCCAAAAAACATTTTACATTTTAACTACTGATAATGGCCTTCAGTTTGCATGTACTCTCTTAATCTAACTGGAAAATCTCAAGGCAAACTCAGAAAGGGGAATAGGGAAGACTAGGCTAGCAATTCTGGAGGAAAAAATCAACCATGAGTTACAGTAGTTCAGAAGCTGAAATATCTGGAATACGAACACTTAAGATAAATTTTCTCAGTCAAACTATCTGAGAAGCTTCTGAATTGTTCAATAATGTCTACTCAAAATGGCAACTTGCCAAGAAGTGCAGCATGATAAGGACAGACAAAATTATCTACATCATAATCTTTGCCAAAAATAGCCCAAAGTCATTAGTCATACAAAAACCACCACTTTCATTCTCTGGAACAAGCCTTAGTGAATATGGCCATGATGTCACAAGCAAATACATTCAGAAGAAATCTGATGAGACGGTCTTAAGGAACCCACTCTAACCCTAAACTCCATACAGCCTTTAGGAGATAGTGTGCACTAAGAATATTACACAAATAGAGAAGGTACAAATGAAAAATCATTTAAGAAAGCATTGCCTTTCTCATAAAAGATTTAATCCTTAGCAAAACAGGATTTCTGTTATACCAAAGGACTTCTGCCTTCCTGGCACACTTTTATAGGAGACTAGAAGTTTCAGACTTCATGGGTATCTCCCCCCAGAGTTTTTTGACTCATATAAGGCAACACTATTCAAGGATAAGTTTTCATCTTATCTTAGCTTTATTTCTTACTTTTTCTTCACCATGAGCTATTGCTTAAGTTGATACATTTAGAAGCTGGAAAGCTTATTGGTTCATTGTAAGTTAGTTTGCTTGCATAACATAAGCCATCAACACAAATACTTCTTTTAAGAGCTAATTAGAAATGAAAGATGGTTAATTTACCAGAAGAATTCTGGATACTTTGAAGTTTTTCCTAAACATATGGAAAACAAAAGGAATAACTATGGGTTCATGGATATACCATTCGCTTCTTACTTGGGAAAAAATTTGACCTCACAACACAATAGACATTACAGAAAATGTGATCGACATGAATACGTTATCAGTGTAAAACTTCTGTGGAGAGAAGGTCTTGACTGAAACTCTTATCAGAAAGGGGGACTGGAATGATAAATGTTGTTCTGTATCAGCAGTCCTTCTGGATGATCTTGAGCAATACTTTCCACAAGTGGAAGGAGTACACCTACCCACAATTTTTAAGAGAAAAAAATAGAAAAGTTGAAAAACTTAGAAGAATGACTAAAAATGAAAAATTACCAGCTACAGATAGAACACCTAGTGAGGTACCATGGAAAACATGATGAGCAAATTTGTAAGGCCACCAGCACTGGATCTTTAACAAGCCTCAGTGGCACAGATCAGATACACTTTAAAAGTGTCTCAGTGTAATGCTTCTAACAAAGTCTAGCCTGGAGGACTTTTCTTTGTAATTTCCAAAGGCAAGTAATCTTTTAGGCTGACTCTTCTCTCAGGGTTCATCTGAAGAGAAAGAAAGCATCTTAAGAGTAATGATGATGAACCAATCTGCACATGGGTATATCTGTAGTATTTCTAGAACATCTAAGCAAAACTCACTGATCTATCCAAGCTGTCAACATCAATTCAAGACAAGGTTGATGAAACCCAAGGTAAACTGTCTCCCCTTTGAAAAATCTTAGATCTAACAACTGAGCTCTCCCTACAGAACCATGCTACCTCATCTGATAAATGGCAGACAAAAAAAACCTTTTTTATCTGTATCTTAGCACTGTGGGTTGTCTAGGCTTATGAAATTTACTCTGTTTTCCATTGCAAAACTAGCATAAATAAATATTAATAAATAAGCAAGCAGAGGTTGACATATTTATTGAGTTCAGTGATACCCAAAGTTTTTTGACATTTATCAATACACATATGAAATTCAAACTATCATTTTCATTACCTAACTTTAATTTCTCACATTTCTGCTTTTAATCATGTTCATCACTGAGATACACTGAATATCCTTGGTCATACTGAGACAGGCCTGCTCATTCCTACCAGCATAATGCACTTGGGTTGCACGTATTATTTTGTATTCCCTTATTTTACAGGAGGAGTTATCCCATGTTTATTTTACTCATATTGATTCTAGTGGAAATAATGTAGGTTGATGTCCAGCTTTTAATTCCATTTTACATAGAAATATTTGATATTTATTAATGAATATGTAACTTCTTAATTTTCTGGTAGGTTTTAGCTATGACGTTTTTCTGGTACTGCAGAATTGAGGCTCCCATTCAATAACTACAAAATAACTGCCTTACATTTAAATTCAACAGCTAAAATTATATTGACACACTATATACTTTTCCTAATTGACATGCACAAAGCCTAAGTGACATTTAACCACAGATACAAAATTTTCCTGCACTGTTTATCCAGCTGAGTAGTTATACTAATTTATAGAAATGACACAAACAGCAGCTTCATACAGGCAAAAATACAGTCAGTGCATTCCCTGATTGTGTTCACAACAATCTCATGGAGCATTTAAGGCCAGTTAATTTCACCTGGTGTCGTTACAACAAGATTATACCACTTTTCATAGCATACATGTAAAATAAAGTAGCTGTCCATGCAGATATATGCATATGTATTCAAAGATTTTAAATACAAATTAGGACTAGAGAAGTACACAGAAAGGCAAAGACTGTACTACGTACGGCTTACAGCTCAACAGATGTGCACTGTGCATAAGTGAGCAATGGCAAGGCAGCTCACTACAAAAAACAGAATCACATGAACAGAAATGAAAAGGGCAATGATGTAAGTGAAGATAAAGAGCTTGAATTTGAAGCAATAAAAACAACAGTCAGTACAAGAAATAGAGAATACAAAATGAATAAATACCCACTCAGGACTCAAATGGTCCTACTTAGCCAATTTTGTATAATCAGCAATATAGTAATTACTCATTTCCTTAACACATAAATACATTTCAAAATTAATTCATTAAACAGAATACATAAAAAAAAATTATGCCTTTTTAAAAGTATCATAAATAATTACACTTGCAAAATAAGTAAATATGTTAATGTAAAGCAGTATGTTTAAAATTTCTCATGACATAATTTATAAAAATAAATACGTCTTTTTAGATGTTGCAAAGTCCCTTTGATTTTACTACTAACACAATTTTTTTTTCTTTTTTTTTTGTGAGCAACCTGAGGAAAGTAAATCACAAGTAATAAGAAAAGAGTTGTGAAAAATTCATTTACAGAAATTAATATTTGTACTTTCAGAATACCACTTCAAATCGAACATGCTTTCTTAAAAGATTGTTTCTTCAGATGACTGCAAATAAGCAGTAAGCAGACCAGTTCTCATGCATTCATAGCTACGCACAAAAGCTCTGAAAAACACCTGGAGCCTATATCTAAAATATTATGTATCTACATCATTTTTTAATTCAGAAACATATACTAATAAAGGTGGAGATCAGTCTCTCAGTCTCACTATTATAAATAGTGAAATTTTATCATGCCTAACTACAATGTATTTTTAAACTTTGGACAAAATGTCACATCACTTTTTATATATGCTACCACCAACTCCTTCCTTTGGTTGTGGGGAGGCTGAGGAAATAAGGCATAGTTATTTTTAGAAGGCTACGCCAGGCCAAATAATCATTCAAATACTAATTATCTGATTCCTTTCACAGTACAAGCAGCTTTGACATAAAGTCTTTTATTTTTATTTTATTCTTTTTTAATAATTCTTATGTAATGCAGAGTTAAAGAGTAGTATCACAGACTGGTTCTGCCTTTGACATTTATTGATTTATTAGAAGTTTAAATGATTTGTCAATTGTCATAGAAGTTCTGGTGATCTGAACAACTGTTTAGCAACTTGACTATCATTATGAACTTATTCCGCAGAGCTTGTTTGGAACGTTCCCATTTCCCTGCTCACACTGATACAACAAAGATGTTAAAAGTCACCTTACGGTAAATACAGCTTTAGAAGTAAATCTAAAAAGAAATTTAAAAAGAATTATGTTACTGCTTTCCTGCACATGGAAATATTTACTATTACTTATGCATTCCAGTTCTTATTTTTAAAGAAACATCATTAAGTACTGAGTTTTTAGGTCTATTCAAATAATAATAATAAAAAGAAACATACTTTTGAAATCTCCATCACCAAATGTCAATGGATAAGCTCCCGGCTTTTCAATCTTGTACATTTCCTCTATAAAAAGGATTTTACAATCATTTATTGTGTCTTCTGGGCCTCTGAAAAATAAAAAGTACATTCAATTTACTTTCTCAGATCTAGATTCAGTAATTTATGAATCCTAAGCAATGGGAAAAATCTTACTGGTATTTTTCTTTTTACTAATGCTCATTCAATTCACACAAAAAATTCTGTGTAATACACACACTCATTATACTCACATGAACAAAAGTCTAGCTCACTGCCCTCAGATTACCTGGCTGCCACGTCACAGAATGTAACTGAGTACAACCTTATTGACAGCCATCCATAACACTGCAGTTCTCTCTCTACAACCACAAACTGTTTTGTTAGCTGAATGCAGCAAACCAGTAAAAATCATATCCTCTTGAATACAGCATAGTAAACATTTTAATGAAAATACATTGTTAGAAATAAACCAGGAGTGTGTCTCACAATACACAATAACAGATGCTACTCGGAACCTGTAGAGTAAGAAAAGCGATAAGGGACATAGTTGTAAACTGATAGAAAGCTTCAAAAGGCTTCTAAAAAGTTTTAGAAAACTAAAATCCAGTCCTGCAAACAATATTGAATTTTATCTACCAAGAGAATCATTTCAATGACAGAATTCAGTGCAGAGTCCCCGCAATAGGTAAATGATTTATAACTCCACAGAGTAAAGATGTTCTTTAGTGAGTTTATAGTAGTATATAGTAGTACATAATAGTATAATAGTGAATTTACTAAAATTCTAATTCAAATATAAATGCAGCAGGAAAGAAAACGTCATACAAATCCAACACTTTTCAAATGCTTCCTTTTCCTCCCTCCCCGTGACACTGTGCATTCTTCAATGTACTAAATAATTTAGAACTGATTACTAATTTTCAGTATAATCCACACTGGAAGAATTTATTACCGAGCACACCCTCACTAACTTCACTGAATCATGTGTTGTTATTAGTTTGATAAAATAGAAAGGAATTAGCTTGCTGGAGAGCTTCAATTCTTGCAGAGAGTGATACCCCATTATTAAAATGAAGTCTGAAGGAGATTCATGTTTGCTAAACTTCTCTTCAAAAATTAGTCTAACCCTTATACTGCTGTATTCCCACTCTTGGTTCCAGCAAATCTCTTCAAAATCTGAAATTACACAAGCAACTAAAGGAATACAGACCACAAATGTCCTGGCTTGAATTACAAAGGTTATAAAGTTTAACATTTTTCCATGACTGTTATGCTTGTAGTTAAAATATCCATTAAGAATGCTACAACAACAGGAACGTATTTTTTTTTCTTGTCTGCCATACAGAGACATTAGATGTGCTGGACATAATATAAAAGCAGTAGCACACAGTCAGACTAGTTCCAAATTAGCCAAGAGTTAAGATTATACAGATCTTGAGAAGGCTTTGTTATGAATGAAAAGAAAAAAACCCACAACAAACTATTGCACTGTTCACAGTTGAGTATTTGAAATAGGTTATGCAAGATTCTGCTGACCAAAACTAAAGTGCACTGTGTCATTACACGGAAATAACGAAAACAAATAATTAAAGATAATCATTAAATATTGCCACACTGGTGACAATTCTCCAAACCATCAGTCATGTTTCTTTCAAATAATTAAACTACACAAGTGCCTGAGATATGTCTGAAGGGTGTACAAATTTTCTAAGCCTTATTGAGTATTTGTAGGAAATATACACAGAGACGATTTAAAAATCCTTCTGAAGACAGCCAGGTGGCGTATTCCTACCGAAAGTTCTTAGCTGGAAAACTACGTCAGACTATAGACAGGTAAGGGAATACTATTATGGTGTACGGTAAATTAGGTTAACCACAATAACAGAACATCTCCAAGACTGCTGGACGGGTAGTCTGGTGTATGGGAGCAGTTAGAATGTGACCAGATTCACAGCTCTAAATGTGTGGGGGAGAATGTTTACTACCGCTAAAAGCAGTGTAGGAAAGAAATTTATGTACGTATCTACCCACAAAAAACATGCATCTAGTTAAAGTAAATCCATCTAAATCTTATTACTGTTTCTGCCTGTTTATTACTGATGCCTAAGAGTGGTTTTTACTACTAAAGCAGACACAAAGCCTTCATGTCCTCCTAAGTTCGAAGTAGTTCTAGACAAATAAGACAGCCAATGGAAATGTAAATTATGATGCTCTATTAAAATGTTGCTATTTGTCTGTTAATAGTTTGTGGTAACTTGAATTTAAGACTTGACTTGCCCAAATATTTTGCTTGAGGGTGTGTCTCTCCTCCTTCAGTAAGACCACAGTTCTCAGAAAAGAGGCCATCTCTGTGAAGAAAGAAAGGCTTTGCTCTCCCTCATCTCATTGTCTGCTCCCACCACTTCCCTTGTGCTGACACCAGTTCTTGGTCTCTGCCACATGCTGACTTAACTGAGGCAGAAGAAAACTAAGCCAGAGAAAAGCCCACAATCAAAAAAATCCTTTTTGGTGGCCTTGAGCTCTGCAGTGGCTTAGCTCTCCAAGGAACTAGAGTTTGAGAGGACTTTGATGGTGTCTTGATTCACTATAATTGCCTTTTACATTTACCAACATTTTGGCATCTGTATTTATTTCGACCCTTTCAACTCCTTTCAGTGTTTGGAGGGAAGCAATTTCCATTGTTAGTCATATGCATGAACAACAAATGCTAGCAAATTTCAGAATTCAGGGATATTTCAACAGAACATACAAATGCTACATCAATACAAACCCATCAGTCTGATAGACAACGGTTTGTTCTTATGACTAAGAAAATAAGGTATTTAAGATAATTTTCTTTTGCACACTAGGTGGCATTGCTTAAAGTAGTTCAATCCACTGTAGGAAACATCCCTCAGATTTATCTTTATTGCTATACAGTGCAGTGAACACAGGAAGGCTAATTTCCTGCACCTCAATTTGGACAAAACTGTATGGTCCAACTACTCACACTAGAATGCTGGACTTCAGCTTCTATTGGAACCTGAAGGCATTGCAAAGTATGCCACATTCTGTGAATGATTATAGCACTTAAATTCCTTCAGCTGTCACCACATCTGCAGATCTGCTCAAGCAAACTCTCCAGCTTTGGTTTAAAATGAACTCTTTATCTAGAAAATCCTCCCTGGAGCAGATAAAGGAGTACTTCTGGGAATGACTACCCCTTTAAAAAGGCTGTAGGGATCAGTACAACACTTCAGGGGAAGGGAGAGTGGAAACTCCTCTCCAGTAGCATGTAAAATCCCTTTGGATTATCTAGGACACAACCACAAGTTCACAGTCATGAAAAAAAAAAACATATAGATATAGAGAGGAAAAACTGTACACAATCTTTGTCAGAAAACACAAATATAAGAACAAACAAATACAGATGGAGCTTCTCAGAGCATCACAATTTCCCTGCTTATTTTTTGTACCCTGAGGAGTGTTTTCTTAACTACCCTACACTTTTTATTAGTCCTAGATTGTTTAAAAAACAACAAAACCCTAGCACACCACTACCATAAAAAGAAAATTCACAAACAACAACACATATATGCACAAAATGAAAAATTAAAATAAAATAAACCAGCAGCACTCCTGCTTCTTTGCAATGCTATAAACCTAATTATGCCAGGACACTCCTTATCTATACCACTGCTTGCTTTGCTTGTTTGCCTAGCTATCCAGCTTGAATCCTCTACTTCCTTTTTCTAATATAACAAGTAAGTAGTGAATGCATTTTAAAACTAAAACATATAATTATGTCTTATTTCCCCTAAATAACATAAAATGTTATCTTCAACAAACCATGAACATGGATTCAAGTATCTGTATGCTTAGAAATAAAAAAGAAGCATACCTTAAATTTAAGCATATCTGTGTGGTAAAGTAGAAGTAATATGAAGTTGAATAATTTGTTGGATATTAGTCAGTGTGCAACTACAGATGTGTCTACTGAAAACTTGAAGCATAAGGCATTAAATAAGTTACAATGTTGTTAAGAAATGGTACTCAGGCTCAATGTAAATCAAAACATAGGTGCTACAAATACGACTCTCATACAGAGACAGTCTTAACTCTAGTACACTTCAGAATAAATCAACATATTTTCAGAGCATATTTTTCCTATTTTTACATCTTGTTCATCTTTATTATTTGTTTGCCTCTAGTACTCTATCACTATTATAAGCAGAACAGATACTAGGAAAGACATAAATCATTAATTTCCCCTGTCTCTATATTGTCTTATTGTTTACAGCTGTTTTACTTTAGTTTACCTTCTTTCTTGTAGCATTTCCTCTAGAAATTTTAAAAGTTGTGTTCAAAAAACAAATAAATCATCATATGTAATTTAATCACCAACATCATTACTGAAAGTCATGTCTATGCTACATTAAGCTCAAAGTGTTGAAGTTCATCATACTTTTTTTCTGTAATTAGCAAAATATAGAACTGCATTTAACTTCTACCTCTAGAAAGACACTTGCAAAATACTGCAAAAACAGTTTAAGCTACCTAGTGGTTTGGTAGCACGATGCCATATACCCACGATTAAAAAGACTAGGATTTTAACAGACTGAACAAATCTTAAAGGGCAAAAAATCTCTCCTACTGGACTAAGTTTTCACTAAAATGTACCTAGTATTTGAACTAGAGAAAACATAATATTTTCTGCTATGAATAAGGTAAATATCAAGCAAAAACTATCATAAGGTTTAGACAAAGCTAGTGTGTTCCAGTAAATTCCACATTTGCAGAACTAGAGAAGAAGTTCAGGTATCACTGTGGCATCTGATAGCTTTCAGGTTTAGCTTTACTAAAGCTGAAAAGCTCAGTTCAGCTAGTTGCTCTTAAGACTAATTCTTCTGTCAAACACTCACAATAACTTCAGTGATCAGACTATGCATAACTTATCTTTAAAATATTATTATCTAGTAAAACTGTGATTACGTTATTCTGTGAAGCATACACAAGAAATATTCTGACACCCTTCAAACAAGAAAGAGACTTTTCTAAAGGTCTTCACCTTACCACAGTAAAAATGGGATGTAAAAAATCTTACGTTATACATTAAGCATAGTAAATGGGATTGCATTAGTATTTCATGTAAGAACACTAAATCCTTTAAAGAAATTAAATCCCAAACGAGAGCCAAACAAACCCTGCAGTACAGCAGAATTCCTAATATAAGATTTCCTTTTTGACAAATTAGCCATAGTAACAATGAAATCTTCAACTGAACATTCCTATTTCCTTTTTTCCCCCTCCATGCTTCTTTTTGTTTACACTTTCAGGTTGCAAAGCACTCTAGACATATGAAATCATAGTTGACTAGAAGCATGTTACGTGGGCATAATCCTGGATATTTCAAAGGTCAGCTTTCAAGAAAGCAAAAGGTGCTAGAAGACAGTTACCACACTGTGAATACTCAATCAGTACTTATAGCCTGAGAGACTTACTTAAGATTGACAGATCTCTGTGGAATTTTCTGCCTTTATAACTTCACCATTGTGAAATTAGAAAAAAAAAGTTAAAAAAAAAATCAACATACACTAAAAGTCAAAATACAAACTTGAATAAAAATCATAAAAAACTGAGTTCCTAAGCAGAGCACACGAACAATGTTTAATAGTCATTATATTAAAAGCATGATGAGTATATTAAAATCATTAGGCTAAAGAATTGGGTATGTGCCATTAAAATAAACAATCTCTGGAAATATACTCTTGACAATCCAGACCATCTTCTGACATTCAGTTCAATGTATTTATTTAGTCACTATCAACCAAAACAATGTTTTTGTAATTAAAACAAATATATGTAACAGCATTTAAATTTCAAAAGATGTTAAATTGAAAATATCTCTTTCGAGTATAAAATACTGCAATATTGGAGCAAAAACATTGCAAATATCGGAGCACTGGAACAGGCTGCCCAGGGAGGTTGTGGATTCTCTTTCTCTGGAGAAATTCAAGGCCTGCCTGGACACCTACCTGTGCAGCCTGCTGTAGGAGGCATGCTTTGTTGGGAGCTGGACTTGATGACCCCTAGAGGTCCCTTCCAACCCCTATAACTCCGTGATTGCAATGTAAAAATTACTACTGCTTGCTTTACGTTTAAACATAACTATAACTTTGGCTAGATCGCAAACACATAATGTTTGCATAATTAAATAAAGGCTAAAACATACCCACATAATTACAGCGCTCACCAGACATGAATAAAGATTTGATTTTAAACAGGCTTCAAGATGACTTACTAGTATTTTGCCACAGAAAGACTGCATATTGCATATATCCAAATTCTGCAAAGGTGCACAAAATTACAAGTAAATTATTTTATTCTGCACTAAGTACAAAAAACAGACAGTATTATCAATATTATTTCAGAGCATTCCACCCTCATTTGGTTTACCATGAAAATATAAATGCACAGCTAAAAAATGGAGTGGTATTAGCTATGCTTTTTGTTCGACTTTATTTATTTATATTATACCAGCAATTATTATGGCTCATATATACGTACATACAATTTTTCAAGATTAGTAGAAGACCTTACTGTTAGAAATGTTATGACCTAATAGGAATAAATGAAGTAAAATAAAGCAAAGAAAAACAGAACACTCATTACCCCACCTCCCTCCCTACTACTAAACTTTCATATTCACATTATGAATACATACATAAGCCAGCCAGGAAATTACTTTTTTAACATCAGAAGTAAACATAATGCTTCTTGCATTTATAAAACAATATGTTATAGGTCATTACATGAAAGAGAAGCTTTGTTTGCAAGGACTATCCTTTTTCATTAGTTTGGGATTTGTAAAGTAGATTAATATTAGAAAAACAAACAAACTTCAAATCTGGAAAGCGTGAAAGCACTGGCCTTAAAGGATAGCAAGTCACATTTGGAAGTCCTAGTAATCTATTTACCAGAGTAGCTCAGGACTCTGACTGCTCTAAGCCATGAAAACTACCGAGAAGACAGAGGAAAAGGCAGTGGAGAAAGGACAGATCCCGCCCTACACGCTGGGACCTCCACGAGGCAGGAGGCGCACCCGCACTGAGGACCTGTCCATGGTGCTGCAGAAAGGCCCCCGGCTCGGAAAAGGGGAGGGGAAAGAACTTGACATTGGTTACAACTCTGCTCTTGTTACCAGTTAAATAGCCATCCACAGATTCCATTGCCACGTGAAAACATGTAGCTGACAGAACATCTATAATGAACGAGGAAAAAAAAAAAAAGAGTTGGTTGATGAGATACAACCCCAAAGGCTTCATGTTTGAAAGACAAAGATAAAGCAGCTATGCTTTATTACAGGGCATGACCTAAGCTCAGCCGAGTTCTCCATTTGTCCGTGGGCTGAATCACAAGACACAGGACAACACAAAGACAGCTCACAACATTATTCCAGGGGTCTGAACCAATCAACAAGTCAACAAGAAAAGGCACAGAATTATAGTTGATGTTTACTAGAAGAAATTAGAAGACTTTACAAAGATTTTGTTTTCCTTCATTCCTGAGAGTAGACACAGCACAAAGACTTGTAAAGAATTTAGATACAGTCATAACAGGAGACCAATCTGCGTACACAGCTAGACCAAGAATCTCAGTTGAGAAAGAAAGACAAGAAGTACCTCCATTAATACTAGAAACATCCCATCAGGATAAAGAATAACAGAGAAACAATCCTGAAAATTCGTGAACAATAACAAAAGTACTACAAATAAATAAATAAATAAAGCACTTGAAAAGAGAAACAGAGATGAAGAGAGAAAAAGAAACAGGAAGGAAGGGAGAGAGGAAAAAAGGAAGGGTGAAAGAGATGGTGGAGAACTGAAGGTACCCACCTCAAAACAGTAAGAAAAAAAAAAATACAAGCATTGATATAAAGGCAAATGAGAACTGCTTGTGGACAAGGCCAAAACCACATTTCCAGCCTTCAAAATCAATAATTAATGATTCTTGTGCTTTGAATATACACGACAACATTAGTTTAAGGAAAAAAGTGACATCTAGGGAAGTTTCCACTCAAAACAGGACAAATTTCTTATCACCAAGAACTCTTGAAAGTCAGAAAGTAAGCAGACTGACAGAAAGTCATAATTTGGCATTTAGAAGATCACTCATTATGGAAGGTCCTCATTCTTCCCATTGCTCAACACTCTACACAAATTAAATCAGGTAATTGTGCCATGATTGCAAATTCCATTACACACAATATTAAATCCACCATTTAAGTGCCTAATGGCTATTGCATAATGACAGTATAGCATTTCTAGTTCTTCTGCATATGCTTGGAGTTGGTGATCATAGTATTATTACTCATTTATAGGCAAGTATGTTACTTCTGGGTAAAACTGTTGAAGAGATTCCTTCAACAAACAAGTGAGGAAGCTGTGAATGGGGCAGGCAAGCAAACAACATGGTCTGATCAGCAGGAACACAGCAATTAACAAATCGAGGCTGAAGTGAAATCACTTCAAGGGTAAATACTGACAGAAGGAAATGCCAGCAGACTAATCTCATGGAGAAAGCTCTTTTGCCCTTCCTAGGGAATCAGCACACTTGGGTGCCTCCTTGAAAATGACTGTATGCTAATGCACACAGCATGGGGAACAAATAGGGAAAATTACAAAAGCCTGTGCAATTATCACATAGTTACAATCTCACTGGGAAAATGGAAGCATGGTGGAATAACTCCTGTGAGTTATTCAGGAAGGGCAGGCTAGTAAGGGAGGGAGGGAAGCTGAACTTTATGTTGTAACAGGTCAATAGGCAGTTGAGAGCTCATGGATCAAGATTAGCAGACAGAACAACATGGGTGATGCTGCAGTGAGTGCTTGCTATGTAGCTTGGAAGCGGGAATAAACATTTGAGACTTTCTTCAGGTGACAGAAGTACCACGTCCACAAGGTCTGAACTTCAAGCACCCTGATAAGACAGCACAGTGTAACACATGCAGCCTAAGAAATTTCTGGAGTGTACTGACAACTTTGACGCAGGTGATCAAAGGTATGTGTCTAGGCCTGATAATAAACAGAAGAACAGGTCAACAGGTGTGAAAGTCAAGGCCAGCTTTGGCCACAGTGATATGATTTGACAGAGGATCCTTAGAGTGAAGTAACATAAATGCAGCAATATTGGATTTTGGAGAGCACACTATGATCTCTTCAGATATGTGCTTCGAAAAATCGTACAAGATACAGCCCTTGATATTCAAGGATCATACTCTCCAAGCTCAAGAAAGGTTCATCACTACTTACAGGAAATTAAAGGCATCAGGAGGCCTGCACTGACAATCAAGGAGCTGAAGTCACACATAAAAAGAAAGTAGCTAAGAAGTAGAAGAAGGATAGCTAGCCTAGGGAAGTAGAGACTTGATGTCCAATCACACAGGGGTAGAGCTGGGAAAACCAAGGTCCACTTCATACTGAATCTCACAAGGAATATGAAGGGCAACAAGGAAAGGTTCTACCAGTATAAAAATGGCAAACACTACAGAAAAAGTGTGCTCTGTGCTAAATATGAAGTTCATGGTGGGGTGGGGGGGAGGAAGGGGGGGAAGGCAAATGTCCTCAGTGCCTTCTTTACCTCAGTGTTTATTAGGAAGAACAGTCTTCAGGAATCCCAGGTACTTGGGAGCAGTGGGAATGCCTAAAACAAAGATGACTTCATATCAGTGGAGGATGAGGTTACGGAGCACTTAAACTGGACATACTTTAGTCTATGGAATCTAATAGGTTGAACATACAAGCTCTGAGAGAGCTGCTTTTTGTCTGTGCAAGGCCACTTTTGGTCATCTTTGAAAGGTCATGACAACCAGGATGTGTTCCTGCAAACCAGAAGACAATAAATGTCACTCATCTTGAGGAAGGCTGGTGAACCTCACCTCCATCCCTAGGAAGTTAGAGGAGCAAATAACCCTGGAAATCATTTTCAGATTTAAGGACAAGAAGGTGACTGAGAATTGTCAGCATTCATTTTCAAAGATAAAATCATGTTTACCTAGCATGGTGATCTTCTACAATGCAGTGACATGCCTGAAGGATCACAGGAGAGCAGCCAGCTGGAAGCTAGTCATTACTGATCTACCCCAGTCATTCATACAGAGCCAGTATTGCAGAATGATGCAAACAGTGCATTCTCAGCAAGCTCATATATAATACAAAACCAGGAATAGCTGATACACCAAATAAGTATCCTGCCTTCCAGAGTGACCTGGGCAAGGTAAGAGGCATAGAGAAATTTCATTATGTTCAACACGGGCAAATGCGCAGGGCTTGCATCCAAGCAGTACCTCTTCTAACAGTACAGCTGGCTCTTCATCAACTGGCTGGAGAGCAGCTTAGCAGAGGAGGACCTTGAAGTTCTGGTAGACAAGATGATCATAAGCCAGCAATGGGACTTAGTAAGCTGAGAAAGTCAGTAGCCTTCTGGGCTGCCTAAGGAATAGCACTGCCAACATACAGAAGCATCTCAGTGTTAAGTAAGTTATTGGCTTACTGAAGTGATTCCAGAAAAGAGTCAGTCACAGAGATGTTAAAGGGACTGGGGTATTTTTGACATCAGAATATTTAGCCTGCAGAAAAGAAGGCTTATTCATAGATGGCTCTTAATCATGTGTACACATTTCTAAGAGTAGTGCATATAGAATGGATAGCCAGACTCTTCACACTAGTACCTACTGTCAGGACAAGAGCAATTGGCACAAATGAAAACACATGACATTCATACAATATCAAGAGGCTTTTTCTGCCTTTAATTATTATCTTAAGTATATGCATATATTCCAGTACAATCCCTTTTTCAATTATTTTCCATACTATTTTTCCTGATATTGTGGGTCACCTTTTTTTTTTTTTTTTTTTCCACTGACATTCATTCTTCCACCCTCTTCTGTTATTTTCCTCAGTGAGAAGAGAGAGTTAAATTGCAAAATGCTCCTAAAAATCACCTCCTACAAAGTAAGTCAAAAGACTCTGTGGTTCCAAGTCCACATGTTTATTAGAAAAAGGACAATACTACAAATACTGAAGATGCTTTTATCTTATGGTAATGAAACAAAAATACTCTAACTTTTAACACTTCCTACTTAAGAGTGTGATTTGGGTGTTGGGGGTTTTGTTGCTGTTGTTTTGTTGTTTTTTTGTTTGTTTGGTTTTTTTTTGTTTGTTTGTTTTTTTGTTTTTTAATTAATGTTTTAACCAGCTTACTCTATCTCACTTGTTGTGATTTAAGTCTATCATCTCTAGTCTACCGGACATGTACCATTGGACTCCCCAAACCATCTACCAAGACCCATGAGTTCTTCTCAGCAAAGCTGCTTCCCATCCAGTCCAGTTTTAAAGTGTAGAGCAGCAAGAGGCTCTGCCTTCGCAGGTCCAGCAGGACCCTGCATTTATACTTGTTGAATTTTGTAAGGCTCTTCCTCATGCCTATTCAGGTCTCTCAGACTTGCAGTACAATCTTCAACTGCATCCAGCAGACTCCAACAATTTAGTGTCTCCACCGATGTGACTGAGAGTGCATGGTCTTGCCTTTGCCAAGCCACTGCTAAAGATATTGTATCGTATGTACATCTGCAGTTCTTTACTTAACACTTAGTAGGTAGTGTACAACTCATTAACCACTGCTCTCCGAGACTGATCTTTTTAAAAACCTGTCTGGTTGTCCATCCACCCTGATAGCATCACACTCATTTGAACAAAATATCGTGGAACACAGTTGAAGGACTTGCTAATGCTGAAGTAGATTACATCTGTTGCTTTCCGCTCAGACACGGAGCTTACTTATTTAATCATGAAGGCAGTGAGGCTCATAAGGCATGATTTGCATGTGGGAAAAAAAGTCCATCTTGGCTACTTCAAATGTCAAGCACTTCCAACATGACCATCCTTTGAAGGCATTCTTTGAAGGTGGTCGCTTGTCCTCTTCCCACAGAAAAGGGCCTTACCTGATTTCCTGCAAGACTTTTCAAAGATACAAAAGAATAATATCACTAAAGCACCAGACAGTTCCTTTAGCATCCCCAGATGCAACCCATCTAGTTCCATGGATTTGCACAGGTCATGTTCTAGCAAGTGATGCTTGATTTAGTCCTCATCCATTGCTGGTAGCTCATCTTGAATGATTTTACTAGGTAGAGCAGTCTGAAACATCTTGTCGGTGAAGACTGACACAATGAAGGCAGTATCTGCTGTTATGTCCTATCTACAAAACACATCCACGCTTCCTTAGTCAGCCTTCTACTGTCAAGGCATGTCAAGGCTGTCAAAGTTCTTTGCGCTGCCACTGATATCCCTTGCAAGTGTTAACTCTAGATAAGCTTTTGTTCATGTAACATCTTTATATGTTCAAAATCCTCAGTTATACCAGTTTTCTGAAAGAAACTGATGTTTTCTCTATTAAAGTAGAGTGCCCATACTCTGGTACTCCTTCCTCACTTCCACCAGGATCTTGATATCTTTAATCAGTGTAGCCAAGGATAGCCAAGATCAGTGTAGCCAAGGTTACCACTAATCACCTCCAGTTTTGATAATAAACAGCAGATCCAGGTGTGTATCACTTGGTTGACCTATCCACTATATGTAAGAAGTAGTTCTCTGACATTACCCAGAAATTCTCTTGACTGCTTACATTCCACTGTGTTATCTTGCCAGCAGGTATCACGGAATTTTAAATACCTCATCTGAAGTAGTACCCTGTCATTCAGAGAATGTTAAATGAGGCTTTGTCCTCTTCCTCAGCCTGATCAGTTCAATTACCACAACACTGTCATCCTTTTTGACCTTTAATCCTGACTAATAGGCTCGCAGTCACTGTTATCCTACTGAACAGCTGCCTGTACGTACAATATTTGCATACATGCACTTGAGATGAGTACCACTCTTTAGCAATACCAAAATCACTCTTATCCCCACACCATGTGCCCTCTGCTTTCCATGTACATTCCAATACCCTTTAAAGGGGTCACAAACCCTCTTCAGTACCTCAAACACTACTCACCAGGTTTATCAAGTGTAGATGCTTTCATTCCAATTGAGGATCAAAAGCTGTCAGGTAAAGATGGGAATTTGAATATGGGTCCCATGGTATTAAAACTTAAATCTCTGGTTAGTTGCACAACTAGTGCTGGAAGATTTTGATTCACAGGATATGCCTACTCCTTTCATTTAAGATTTGTCCTTCAAACGCTTTTTCTCTTTACCACGAGTACTGAGAATTTCCTACAAACAGCTGTGTTAATTCAAAAAAGTCTCTTCTTTAGGAGACAACCAGTTGCACTGAAGTCATAAGTAGGAGAGGAAAGAGTGAGACATTTTTCACTCTTTCAACATTTAGTCATTTACAAGAAATATGCCATTTTCATGTCTGTGCAAGAAACCTGCCACCAAGTTCTTTGTAGCAAGCATCTTATTACCAGGATACCTGTTGATACCTCATGAAAGCTATTCTGAAAACAGCTCTAAATAAATCTCATCAATATTGCACACATAAGCAAAACAATGTATTCCAAGATCAACCAACATTAATCAAAGAAATTAAATTTAACAAATAAAACAGCAAATTATTTTGGGTAGAGAATCATACTGTGAAATGACAAACTATACAGAATGAAGCTGCAAGTCTAAATAAGAAACACTTGATATCGGCGACTACATTACTGGCAATCTACCAGATATAACAACTACTGTGACATGTTGATTATCATAATACATAATAAGAAGGATAGAAAAATAACAGTAATGTACTTTGTGAACGTTAAAAAAAAAAGAGGTGCAACTGCCAATAACCTTTTATTATTATTATTTTTGGACACAAAATTTCTTTATATCATCCAGGAGAGCATGCAAGGCTTGCTTCATTGTTAGTCCACTGTTCTGTAATAATACATTTAAGTTCTGTGCATCTGTGAAGCTAGAAAAAACATGTACTATGACTTCAAAACCAGATATTAAATATAAATGGAAAAAAAATGTTCGGAAGTAGAACAAGGAGTTGAAAGAGAGCATGGTCTACATAAGTAGCATAAATTTTTCAAAGCCATGGTACATACTGCAAATTGCATTCAAATCAGTTCTGAAGTACCACATGTACAGAACATTCTGACCTGTAAGTGCACAGTCAAAGGAAAACTCATGGTCCCAGGCCTACTTGTGGTAGACAAAGAACCACAGTTTCCCAAGTATTTCTATTTAAGATGCATTCAATCCAGTTTGGATAGGTCTCAAGCATCCTGTAATTACAAGTTCTAGCTGCAGTGCAGATACAGTCCAAATGAAAACTATTATGTGGTTAAATCTTTGGTAATCCTTTTTTCAGTCTCCCTTCTCTTTAGTAATGTTCTCTAATACCCATCTGTTTCCCAAAAGATGAACTAATGATGACAAACTGTACAGGACATTTCCTTCAGGATACGAATAAGACTTGACTAAAAGTAATACCCAAGAAACATGCATGTCAATACAGAAAAAACAAGTATTAATAGTACGTTCTACCATCTCCAAAGCAGTAACACAAACAATACATCTTCTTGTTATTTCCTGCCACTGTGCCAATAGCTTCACGAAATCTTTGTCATAAGCAATCAACATCGATGTATTAAATCTTAAACAATTTTGTATAAAACAGGTTATTTTATAAAGAGCCCTTTTAACATAATATCAGAAATAAGGGGGAAAAGGTCATGGCTGTGGAATATGTCTGAAGCATCTGTAAGATCACTGCCTCTTTTTACTATCTAGTAAGGTTGTTCTTAAGTAGAGCGCAAATAATTAGTCACTATCATATCATCAATTCATGACTGAAATATATTCATAAAGAATCTGGAACAGATTAGACCTTTATTTAAAATAATTACTAATGTTAAGTACTAATGGCAATGTTATATTAACAATATCAAAAACAGTAAGACTGATTTTTATCTTGCAAACCAACATACCCAAAATGTAAATTGAGTAAGTTTATCAATATCAATACTAGCACATTCATCTTGTACATTTACTTTTAAATGAGGGGACCTACTGGTAATTGAGAGGAACTCTTTAGGTAACACAGGTGATAAGGAGCTATTCCTTGATGAGTTACAGAAATGATTCAGATTGCAAATACTTTCTGCAGTTTGGAGAAAGTAAGTTTGATTAGTTTCATATACAATCCATCAAAATTTAAATACATTCTTAATCAGGAAGAAGATTCACAAGATTAAGATTCTATTTAGAAAACGGCCTTAAGTTCATCACTTTAAAAATAAAGTATTTGCTAGCTCTGACTTTTTCTCATTTTGAGGGGATAGTGGAATGTCAGTAGTATGGGGAAATCCCATAGTACTTTATCTATAATGATCATCTCAAGTTTGAAGATAACTACCATATTAGTTAGATTTTTAAAAGGCTATTCTGTCAAGATTCAACCAACATGAGCAAATTTCATTTCCTTAGCTATCACTTGAAACTGGTACTTGCTTTAGTCAATATAAAGTATATTTTGATTATCCTATTCTACTAAGAGGGAAAAGCTTTGGAAGAACCCCTGCAGATAGCAGTTTTAAACAACTTTATCAGTATACATTTGAACTTCATGTAAGCTCGTATTCGTACTGTAGAGTTCTGATGTAGAGGACAACGAAGTTCATCTCTGCAATTCACTGAATGTCATACAACTATTAAATGCATTATAATGAAAACCTTCATCTTTCAAGCCTGGACTGAAGTTTTTAATCTCTTTTACCAAATTGATGATTAATATTTATTCAATTTCTTCTTGTTTTACATTTTATTTTTTTCCCCATTGTAGTCACCAATGCGTGTCCTTATGCCAGATTCACTTAACACAAGAAGATTGTAATAAACTGAGTCCATAAAACTCCCATTGCTCTAAAATTAGAAAACATTCACAAAACAATTTTAATCTACTTCTATGATAAACCAAGTCAATACCCTTCTAATTTCCTAGTACTACTTATGACTGTATTTAAAATGAAATACTGAATTGCACCTGATCACAGGTCACGTCTTTCTTCCAACTAAATGTGTCCTACATTAGTTTTTCCTACAGGTAGAATAATTCTCCTTTTTCATAATGAAAATAAGAGTATTAATGTATTAGTCTATTTCAGTTAAAGAATATACTCCTAGACTAATGACACTACTCACTGAGTACTATGTAGTACATGTCATGATTAAACCAATCACTGCTTAGGTATAAAAAGAAATATCACTTCAGTTCAAGTTTAATTTTAAGAACAGTTTCAATCTTAGCATGTAAGCATCCCTTCAAATACGTATATCCCACTTCTGGAAGAATGGAGGTCGCAGATTGGATCTAATAGTCTTCAGTTCTTTATGTCAAAAAGGGTAGTGTTAGAGGAGTAAGAAAAGCTAGTGGGAGGAGGAAGATTACAGTGAATTCTTCAAGGAGATAGTCCATAAAGATTGGCCATCTCTTCATCCTTAAAAAGGTAATCAAACAGCTTACTGAAAGTTACGTCATACAGATTTCTGTAGAAAACACTGTACCCAAAGAACCATACACAAGTTTTTAAAATCAAATAGAAAACCAAGGCAAAGCAAAGATACCCTGGTAAGTTCAGCTACATGAAAATTAATTTAACTTGCACATCCACAGTTCCATATTTTACCTGTCATAAGCAATAGTACCTGCAACAAGATTTTATTCTTTAAAATACTAACCATCCAATTCAGTGACTTACTCTGATTGTCAGAGATATTTAACTCTTAATGATACCTGGAAGTTCTCAAACTTCTCAGAAATCTCTGAAAACTGATGTTTCAGCTATGAATGGAATTAATTATATAAAATAATATAGATTTATAATTAACTCAATATAAATACATAAATACAAATAAAAACATACTTAGATCAGGTGAAATCTTGTATCACATAAAACCCTGTAATTACCTTCAGCAATTGCATGAAATGCAGAAATTACAACTCATAGTTTGCACAATTTGAAAACTGTGCACTGCAATTCCATGACTCAGACAGCTGTGGGATTGAAGTATCACATTAATTTTAATCTGGTGATGACTAGTAGACAGAAAGATAATTTATATGGAATGTAAAGATCTTACAAGTTGGTCAATCAAATCTTACCCCAGAAGAATTTTAGCATGAACCTCTTTGTTAGTCCTTGAGATTTCTCTCAAAGAGGTAATTTCTGCATCAAACCAAAATCCTCTTTCTTCTGGAGTCTCAACATTGTAGTTAACCATCACCACGTCACCCACTTTTAATTCACTCCACTTCAGAATGGTTCTTGCTCGGGGTCGAAGATTATTGATGTCCATTTCTACTATGCCACTCTCTGGGTACCTTCAAAAGTGAAACCAAGAACAGTAGTGATTACTCCTTCTGTAACAGTAAGTTACAAGTCACAGATAACACTTTAGGAAAGTATAATTTTTAAAAACGTCTTATGGACATATAACAAACTTGATATAAAAGTCTAACCTAATATCCTTTTGAAAAATGTAAGTTTAACATAAACAGAATCCAGTTACTTGATTAATCTGAGATGGGAAAAACAGTCTCTAAAGTCCTATTAAAAATATATATATATATATAAAAACTAGTTGACTGTTTTCATTTAGAACACAATCAGCTCCAAGCTTTAGCACAGACATAGCCCAAATTTGGTCTCAGTGTGGTCAGTATTTTAAGTAAATCAGAGTGAAAAGGTAATAAAGATTAATTTTTTCAGCATGGCCCATTTTTAATTTAACTCTGCCTTCATGTACTCATTACACTTCCACTATAGCATCATATTTAGGACAGATCTTTTAAAAAGTCTGACTCTACCAACACAGCTTATCAAATTCATGTAATGGACACAGCTCAAGTACAGATTCCATGAACATACGTTTAAAAAATAGCTATCTACAAAATCGATTAGGGGACAAAATATAGTAAAGCTAAAACCTCTAGAACAGAAAACATTTATCTCTTAATTACAAAAGGAAAGATCTAGTAAAGTAAATGGGAGAGCATTCCTTTTGACAACTTGTCTTGAAAAGATGCAGAGAAGAATCCAATGCTTTAAGCAAGGAAAGTAAAGGTAAATGGTTCACTAAATCATAGCTAAGAAATTGTGATTGATTTATTATTTTTCACTTAAGATTGACTTTTTTTTTTAAAGGCAGATTTTACATAATATTACCTGCAAATTGTTAGATTTTATAAGAGATGTCATACAGTAGCACAAGAGGATGCAAGCAATCAGTACAAAAACAAAATCAAACAATTACTAATAACATCTGAAGAGCTCCAATTTCTTCCCAAACTGAAACTCATTTAGTAGAACTAAAAGTGATATGTGACAGCAATACAGCTAAAATAAAAAAGAATACTAAGAAAAAACCACAAACTTTCTAACGTTTGAGATGTTAACTTTTCCGTCTAACAATATAGCCTTCATAAATGTGTGAGGTAATTCTTCAACATCAGTAGTGCTTGTAGGATTTTCCCATATGCTATAAATACAGCACAATAAAGACTTCATGAAAACATTGCTAGCAGAAAGTAGCTGGCCTGCTACAAAAACAAGTGCTAGACTAAAATGGTCAGGTTGTTTAGTGATACTGCACGTAAGCTAAAAAATTCTCCATCATTACTCAAGTAGAGGATGATATCACAGCAGACGTTTCATACAATATGCCTAAAGGCATTAGACCTATTTTTAAGCATTCTTTTTTTCTAGCAAAAATTGCAAAGAACATTAGCTCTTAAATTTCCAGCATGTAATTATAATTATTTTAGAAACAGCACTCTTGCTATACAGCTTGATATGACATCGTAACATAGCCCTGCTAAATCACAAAGACAAAATTCCACTCTTGCTAATTAAAGTATGATACCTGTTAGTTTCCAGCATGCCTGTCTATAGTGAACAGGACCACCTCAAACCCTTGGAAAAATTGCACACTGTGACTTGATACATTTCTACATAAACTAAACAGATTTGTCATTAACAGTGTAAGGCTCTAGTAAACTACAGTCTGAAGGCTGTCCTCTCATAACCAACTGAATGAAAGCCCACTGATGCAACTAGGTACATAATTATCATAGAACCATAGAATGACCTGGGTTGAAAAGGACCACAATGATCATCCAGTTTCAACCTCCCTGCTATGTGCAGGGTCACCGACCACTAGACCAGGCTGCCCAGAGTCACATCCAGCCTGGCCTTGAATGCCTCCAGCAATAGGGCATCCACAACCTCCTTGGGCAACCTGTTCCAGTGCGTCACCACCCTCCAAGTGAAAAACTTCCTAATATCTAACCTAAACCTCCCGTCTTAGTTTAAAACCATTTCCCCTTGTCCTGTCAGTATCCACCCTCATACAGTCCATCTCCCTCCTGTTTATATGCTCCTTTTAAATACTGGAGGCCAATTGTAGAAGTTTCTTATTGTTTGTTCAACATTTTTTTCTAAATTTAACACACCAGTCTGCTACAACAAAGGTGAGCTAGAGAGAAAGCTTGGATGCAGTAGAAGCGCCACAGAAGACCTACTACACCATCTACACACCCCTTCTTTGTCCTTTATTATGCAGATATCTTAAGTGTGGCTTAAACTTGTTGGAAGATTTATCAGTTTTTTTTAAAGAAACATGAAACAATTTAACAGTGGCTGTACCTTTAGATAAACCGATGACCAAATTAAAAAACAAACAAACAAGCAAAAAACTGTTCTTTACTACTTACAAAAGTTAAATCCTAGGAGTGCTTCCCAACACTTTCAGATCCTAATTATCAAAACCTGCATAATAACAATTATATCATGTAGAGACATGTAGAGATTGAGACTGAGTCACTATCAAAGTAAGAGTCTCCTACGATCGAACTTTTCAAATCTGCAATACTTTTGGCTGCAGTTTGAGGGTACTGCAAAGCCATTGTTGGTATACACTTTTGTGCTGCAGCTCTCCCTTAGAAGAACTATTCTACAACTGTACAATGCTCAATATTGCAGTAACTAATATCCACTGAAAAAAGGTAAGAAACTCACCTCCAGCAATACAAAAAGCAACTGTGAGGTAATGTCTGTTTTATTGAAAGACCTACATAATGGCAATGCATTATAGTAGAACAGGCAACTGAAATCTTAGGACAGCTAAGTTTGAGCTACTGGTTCACTTCAATCATAACAAATCCCTCCTAAAGTTTGAAGATGACCATAATTAAATGAAGAAATGATGTACTTGAACTGAGAAATGAAAATAGGTCTTAAACATCAGAAAAATAAAGAATTATAAATTAGACAATGCTTATGTACACAAAAATAAGCAAGAAATATCCACGAGATTATAAAAATGTTATAAAAATAACATTAAAAAATTCCAATGTCACTATCCAAAAAATAATCAAAGAAATGTAACTCGCAACAACATGCATTTGTAGGAATTTTGATCTGAAATAAATAAATAAATAAATCTAGTCTCTTCTAAAATTAAGACTTTTTTGGTGTCTGTTTTCCAGAAAGGTCTTCGGACAAATAACTATTATTTAATCATCAAAAATTATTTTGTGCCCAACTCAGCTTTGTGCCATCTTTGTGCCCCTAGGAAACCCAGAACAAAATGCTTCCTACTGTTTGTCTGAGAACTTCAAAGATTCCCATTGTCAATGACTCCAACTCTGCTCTTGGAAATATCTACATAAAGATCCCAAAGAAAGAAGATTGCTAACCAACATTAATAAAATAGATACAGAAGATACAACCTAGAGTCCCGATTTACAGACAGAAATCTACTGCTTTCCAAAGCAAGAAAAAGATAGAATCCTCACTGAGGGAATTTTTACTCATTTTTTCTCACTAGCTGGCCAAAACTTTAAGCTTACAAATCTTCCTTTTGAAGGACAGTTTATGAACAGGTAAGATTTTTCCTTCTTAGATTCCATACTCTTCTCCATCAGGTTCTATACACAACATGCATTGCTGCTGTGTCTCTGCATACCAAAAGGCCCTGACAAACCACCCTTTGGTAAATTCTAACAGATATTTGACATTTGTCCATAATTTATATCCCAAACTGAACAGGTCAAACAACATTTTGAGTTCAGCTCAAAATCACACATGCAAATATATTAAGCACAGCAACACTACTCCTCTTTATATTGAATAATAAACAACGAGTACTTCCACAATAAATTTGGAACCTCAACATATCAAATACCAATTTACTTAAGTAGGAAAAAAGCACACTCAGCAATAGAAAATGCCATTCACTCCATGCTCACTTTCCAGAAGTTGAGGACGTTATTTGCATAAAATACATTAACTTAATACTTAATCTCTTACATATGCAAGAGTAACATGTAACTATGTATGACCACTTTCTGGTATTGTAGGTAGATGGTATTGTATGTAGATAAACCAAAAGACAATATTTATTCAAGCCTTTAACAAACCTCAAGAAAGAAATGAAGAACTCATTCTCAGAACTGTAATCAACAAGTGATAGACATGAATGTTTAGCAAAGGTGTTTTCTCGCTTACTGAATTACCTATAAAATCCTGTGATAACCCTCAATTAAAAACAGAAGCGGTTTCACAGCTATGTTCTAATTAGTGTAGTTTAAATTTTTGAAGTTTTAATGATGATCATTCGACACAATCCAACCTTTAAACAATTATAGACATTTGTCTTTCCTATTTTTGACTACACTCAGCACCTAATATTTAAAAAAGCAGACATAGTAGCAGTAAGTGTTATCATAACACTGATGCTATAGTGAGTACTGCCCATTAGAAGTCTCATATTCACTGACAAGGCACATTCCCCTGTAATTTTACTTCCCTTTAATTTAGCTTCCCTGGTAATATTTCTAACTAGATAGTAATATCAGCATAACAAGGCTTACCTCTGATTTCCTAACTTCACAGTTTTCAGAGAAAAGCATTACCAATGACGTAAAAATTCAAGTATTTCTTGGTATCCACTCACTCCTAAGGCATTCAAATACTGAGAAACATGAGTTCCACATCAGAACATACACAAGACTTTTCAGTTCACTCAGAACTTTCAATGCATCCTTCAAGTCCCTCCTCACATGTCTCTAGAACAACTGAAACTGGAAAGAAAAAAATGCTGAAACAAAACAAAAAATACCAAGACTTCCCTACACTTTCTCCAAACTAGTATGGTAAGTAATGTTAGTGGAAAAGTGAAATTTCCAAAAATTGCTATTTTCCAAAATAAACAGAATGAAAACTAGGAGTATTTGAGAAATACACTGAGTGCAAGGGGAGGAACTTTGACGTTCCTTCACAGAAAACAAAATATTTCTGTTTGCAACAAGAGCATTCACTCTGCTCAAAGTAGCTACCTCTCAAAGCAGCACTTCTCTACCTTACTCTGCCATTCGGTGCAGCCACAAGCCAAACTCATTTGAATGGATAAACAGTACTGTGGGTTAGTCTTTTAAATATATCAGGAAGCAAGAACATTTTACAGAGATACAATCACCACATTCAACAACACTGAACTATCAGGCATTACATACCTAGGAAATGAAGTAAGAGGAAAAAGTGGCTACCTCTTCTGAAAAAAAAAAAGCCCTTAATGCTTGAAGTATGCCTTCTTGTCTCCAAAATTCAATTTAACTACACATTGTAGTGTGGTAATTGTCATCTGTTAAATCCCAGACTTTTACTTTTTAAGGAGAAACGTACAAATAAATATTTTGAAAATAAAGCTATTAAGTCTCAACTTCAAACCATTTGTTGAGAAAGAAATAGCAAGTTTAAGACTATTGTTCTGCTGACTGCCTCTTCAGCTAAGAAGGTGCTTTAAAGGAGAAAGTGTTGTAGTTTTATTTCCCTGAAAAGGTCATTCTTAAAACAAGAAATGATGTGCCTATTTATCTTCTAACTTTCTCAAAATATTCTGCGCTCTCCAACAACCTGAAGTTATAACTTTGGGAATTCAAGATTAAGCTGCCCATAAACAAAGTTTACAAGAATCTCAGTCTGGGACATTACTTTCAAGGCATACAGAATGACTAAAATTCACAACTTTTAATGAGAACACAATTAAATTATGTTCTTCTTAATATACCTATGCATACTCACATACTCTTGAAGAGAATGTAGAATTGTGCATAAATACGTTATTTTTAACAGGTTAAGACACTGTTAGTGTGGATAATGTGTGAAGCAAGACAGAGACTTTTGGAGTGCCAGCCTTACACAATCTTTCAAAAAAAAGGCTTTTTTTTTTTTTTTTTTTTTTTTTTTTTTTTTAAATTCTCTCTTCTCCTTATGAAAAGGAGGATCAGTAAAACATTTAAACTTCTACAGGAACCGTTACTCTTTATACACGTTCCATGACAACTCCTCTTACTGTCTGCAATCCTGATTAGTCTTGAACAAACAGGGCACATAATAAAAGTATTGAAGAAAGAAGTAATCTAGCTGACCATACCTGAAACACCTTTTCCCCCTATACTTATAGACTGTTCAAAGATCGTACAACAGAGAAAATATTTATTCATTTTATTTCTTCATTATTTTATTTAGACAGGTTGAGACCTAGTGAACTAGCAATCATTTTAAAGAAATTATTTCCAGCAGGATTACCCCTATCTTTTTCCTTCTAAACTGCCTTTTCATTATGTATCATTTCCCATCTGTCCAAATTGAAGTTCATTGCCCAAGTTTGTATTTTTACATCCACTTCAGCCAGCATGACATACCTACGCTCCTAACATGACTCAAACACTTCAGAAACAAAGAATCTTAGAACGGTAAGACAATCTCACAAATGCTTCTCAGACAGAAGCAAAACAAAAATTAAAACTTGAATATTAACTTGGTGGTTACTTTAGTAATGCTTTAGTAGCATTTAACAAACCTTCTAATTCAAATGGAACCTACCACTGACAGACCGATACAACTGTATTAGCTCAATTGCCATTTAGAAACACAGGAGCCCAACTCAGCCCCAGATCACTGAGATTAGCCCTTTTATTACAGGCTACCACACACACACTCGTATTTTCCTAGACACCATTTATGATCTAAGAATCTAAAATTACTGTGGTATTCTTCACAGTTCACTCAATTTTTATGACATTTTACATAGCCTGTGGAAAACTAAATGACTAATAAGAGTTAAGTTCTGAGTGACGCTTACTTACAGGTATGGTAATAATAGCACATTCCTATGTGCCTTTACCTTCAAAGCAGGCTGTAATTCCTTCAGGAGTAATGAATGTCTTTTTCTGAAGTGGTTTTAAGAAGCAATTGAGTTTATTCTTTTAAGACTACAGGTCCTGATTAGTAATAATATTTCATAACAGCATGTAGTACATAAACACAACCTGCTTATTTAGCTGAAATAGCGTCTTCTATACAGGACAGAAATTGTAAGAACAGGGGTCTCACTAGAACCTGAGGAATATGATGTTCTTAATTCTTCAAGCTGAAAAATAAAATAAACTACCCATCAGAATTTCTGTTTCATAGAAACGCATAGCTCAGGTTCACTCTGTACACTAAACCGCCAAAAAGTACCTCTGTAACAGTCATCAATCTATATATTCTCTTCTTCCTGGTCCACCCCCGCCTTTATTTTCAGTTCAAAGAGAATGTGTGAAGGCAACACAAGCCAAAACTACATAGCTGAACTCTCTGAAGGGAACTGCAGGGGTGAGCATAATCAAGAGTGCAAGCAAGCGTGCCACCCTAGCAAAGCCACATTCATGATGATGGCTGTTTTACTAGGCTACATGGAACAAAATAAATCAGTTCAAAGTTCGCTATTTTCTCTGCACAAAGCAGCTCAACCTTAAAATCCTCAACAGCATACAGGTTCCAGGATGGATAAACAAACATGAATTCAGAAAACATACCTCACAGTAACCAACAGATTAACTGCCTATGCAAATGCTTATATGTATTACTCAGTAGCTCTCCACATCCAGTTTACATGGAGTGGATTTCTGAATTTTGTTACATGAGAATTACTGTAGGATCACATCCAAGGACAGTATAGTTTCTACACATGTAATATCTAATACTCAGAAACATTCTACCCTACAGATATCCTGAATGGAGGCATTCTTCAGCAACGTCAGACTTAAAAGGATACTGCAACTTTAACCCTGCCTCAGCAGTCTTGCAGCAGATTTTCAAATTGCCAACATCCACCATGACCACTTTGGAAATTACTGTATCCTTTGATCTTTCAAGCTAGTGGCATAAATATCTACAGGTGCTAAAATAAATCTTGTAAAATTAAAAAAAAAAAAAAAAAAAGCAGAAGCAAGCTGTGGTTCTTTGTAGAGAGTCTCTGATGCTTAACATCATCTAACAACTTTCTACACCAGTAATGATGAGGATCCCTCACAGATTGCAGCATTCTCACCAGACCCAAAAGAAATATTAAGTGCAAAGAAGTACGTCTGGGAAACTTACTGAAAAATGGTGTACAGAAAGAGCAGCAAAGACTAATGTAATCAGTAGATCTATCTTCAAAATCCATCAGACAACCAAAGCTATAAACAAAACAACTTCTGTTTGAAGAACATAGTTAGATAACAAGAACTCAGATTTAATTGCTTACTTCAGTCCATCATGTTAAAATGTTCCTGTTAACCAATAAAATCATCACCCATCAACAGCAACCAAGTCTATTTTAACAAGGCCAAAACTTTAACTGGCGATATAAAAACCAGTTTTCACAAATCTATAGCTGGAAGTACTCTAAGTTCTGCCTACATAGAACAAGGAACTTAATTAGGCTTACAGGAATCCTTACCAGTTGTAACTGCTATCTGGCTACCTAAACTACCTTAACAAAACTGGGCATGTAACTCACTGATAAGGCATCCTGCCTCATAGTGTTTATCTGATAGGGTCTTTACAACACCAAAGATAAGACATCCATGAAAATTCTACCAGGTCATAAACATCCAACACACATCCCAAACAGATGAGAAACAGACCTGACTTGTCTGTTAGTGATAGGACAAAGGGAAATGGCTTTATACACAAAGAGAGGAGATTTAGTTTAGATGTTAGGAGAAAATTTTTTACTCGGAGGTGAGGCACCGGCACAGGCTGCCCAGGCATTCAAGGCCAGGTTGGTTGGGGTTCTGGGCAGCCTGGATCTGATGGGTGTGAACTGCTCTGTTAACTGATATAAAACTTCAGAAGAGAACTGTCACCTACCCTGGAAAAGTGACCTATGCTTGAGTTATACTGAATCATTTATAAATAGATAAGCATACTGGCATTTCTCAGGCTGCAGACATTGCTAGACTTCCCACAACTATTGTGTTGAGTGCTTCCTTAATGGAAGTCCCTCATTACACACGACTTACCGAGGAAATCAGGAGCAAGAAGGAAAAGGCAGCATCTGCTTGTAAATCAACAAGTCTTTCAACTGCTTCAGGGAAGAGCTAACCATTGAGAAGACAACACTTAGTGAGAGAACTGCCTCCCTAACATTAAGCTATAACCTGTACTGCACAAGAAATAAGTACAAACTGAAGACATTGACAAGAAATGGTAAGCTTTTACATTACAGCAATATAAGATATCTCTGCTGTATTAAGAAACTCTAGAGTGCCTTGCTCCTGCTCCTCATATAGTAAGTAATTCTTAAGCAGGTAAACAAAATCTGGTAATTACTTACAGTCTTGTTAACTTTAGGATCCAAACATACATAGCATTTGTCACAAGTCCTTTCAAAGAGAAGAAGGCTGAGTCATGTTAAAGACAGGTTCATACTCTCTTTGTATTAGAAAACAGTTGCTTGAGACAGAAGAAATGGATTTTAGTAATGTATGAAGACTGACAGCACACCTTAACCTTAATATCAAAAACAGTCATTAAAAACTTTAACCCATGCAAAGGTGAAACAGAAATGCAATTAATAAAGTGGCAAAAAGGGAGATTGACAACAGTGGTAGACACAGGAACACCTGTAAGAAATGCTGCCTCTAGGCAAAAGACTGTTAAACTCACTACAGAAGAAGGACTTAACAGGTAAAAGCACTATTTCCACAACCGGATACCAAAGTTGGTACCAAAGGTCAAATGAAGCTCAGAACTGATAAAACTCCCTACCTTAATGAAAACAGTTCTCTTAAACAAGTACCACTTGTGTTTTAAAACCTTTCAAAATAAAGAAGGGATATCCCTTCTTTATTCACATCACTAGCAGTCACAGAAGGGAGTAAATCTTGTTTAGCCACAAGGCAGTTTCCCTTATGAAAGTTATTCAAAGCCCTTATCCACAAAGGTTAATTTTTCTTCATTGCAATCCTTCCTAGAAAAGCTTTGCCATTGTGCATTCTCTCTCATATTCACTTTAACTACGCTACTTAAACAGGAAATATAATGAACAGTGGAATAAATGAGAACCCTGACCATTAAGAGGAGGTACACTTGTGAAACTGTTCAGCCCAAGAATTAGAAGTAGTTTTAGCAAACGTAGAACTGTAAATGCTTGTGCAAGACTAATACAGGAATCAAGCAGCACCACTGCTAAAACCACTTAAGAAAGGGACAAATCCTGCCTCAGCCTCTAAGAAGAGACATTCCAAAGGAGTGATCCAAAAGTTAACTTGTTGAAAAAGAATTAATAATTAGTTGGATTCCTCACTTGATAGACTATGAAATATTTCCAGCTAGGAAAACAAAGCCAGAATTTACCTGAAACCTGTTGATGCTACACTAACTTTTTCAAAGATCAAATGTGGAATACACTGGCATCCAATAGAAATTGGATTGTGATTCACAGCCACAGAATTAAGTACAATCAATAGCTGGAGTAACATTAACCCTTACTGAAATTGATAAACAGACTGTCTAGAGACATTTTGGCTAAAAGAAATCTTAATTAGTTCTTTGTTTTGACAGATTTTTCTCATCAACCTGAAAAACTTGAAAGCAGAAGTGTGCTTTGGTATAAATTATGAGGGTGATGTAGCTTAATGATGTACCTTCCTGACAGGTGATAGTATAAGAGAATGACTGAGGTGAAGCACCACTTTTGGATAAAATTCTCAGCAGGAGACTTCTCAGACAGATGTCTGAAACAATGCACAAATCTGTCCCGAACCTGTGAATACAGTGTGAATACTAACGAGACTGCTAAAAAGAAAAAAAGGAAGCAGCAGTTTCAGTCCTTCATTTAAGTTAAGATATGCAGGATCTGTGTGTTTCAGAGAGAGCAAGGCAGCTGAGGTCTGCACTTGAGGACTTCACTTACAATGACAGAAAGCTGTTCCTGAGACAGGGTTTTATGGTATACTCTGTACTCTTATGTAAGCATTGCTATAAGCACTATGGGTTCCAGGTATCGAATGGGAAAAAAGAAGGAAAGGATGTTTCAGCATTTTTTTCTTATCAGATTAAGTCTACCACAAAAAAAATGGCATAATAAAGTGTATTTGCTATTTATCACCAATTCTCAGAGAGAAAGAAGTGGAATAGATCGATTTAAAGTACTATATGTGCTGTGTCCTTCAGCTGTAACCTTTTTGGTGAGATTTTCTTCCAAACAAGCAGAGGGAAAACAAAAGCATCGGTGACAATTTAAGAAGCAGAGGATGTGTGTCCACCTCTGACATCTCTTCAGCATATTCAAGTAATTTTGATAGCCTTACACGCACCAGGCTTATGATTTCCATTCCCCTAGCCATTTTTATTCTGTTTCAGAAAACTGCAAGTGTTTTCATCTCTTGCAAGAGTATACCTATTATGGACAAGGCAGAGCTGAAATTATCCTAACTAAGATAATCAAGAGATATCCTTCAAGTGCTAGAGGGTAGCTCCCTCAAGACACAACACAGTAAGAAAAGACAAGACAATGGTAAATAAGTGAGGTAGCAAAACACACAGGCTTAACCTAAAAAACCCCAGAACATCCAGGAACAAGTAACTGTGCAGAAGAAAAAAGAACAGAAAACGAACCTCAAAGAAGTGAGAAGTTAAATTAGACATAACAAATTCTGGAGCAGAGAGGAATTGCGCTGGAAAGTACGTCATGCTTTCCCTCTTTATCCATAGGAAGCACACTGGCAGCATGCCACATATGTGGTCTACAAAGAGGTGAGCATTAATGTATGCAAATCAAATGCTACAAAAACACATAATTATTAGCACTAAAAGAGAAAAGTGAAACATGTGCACTAAAGGTCAGCAATATTCCTCTAAAACAAAGCAACTGATAGAAGTTAAAGTCTTCTTTCCAAAAAGCCTTCTCACAGTTTGTTTCTGAAAATTCAAGCATTCAATACCCTACACTGAATTAGTGATTAAAGGCTATGATCAACTGTATTGCAACATTATGTTTCTATGTTTTATCTAATTTTGCTGGCAAGGAACATACAGCTGCTATCCATGACCTTACAGCAAGAAGATGATTGTCTCTACTTGGTAGAGTACACACAAGTAAAGGTCAATTCTATTTTTTAGCATGGGTACGCCAAATAAAATCAGTCATGTTGTGCAACATTTTCTACTTCAACACTCTAACTCATGGAAGAAACTAAATCATTTCGAAGAGCAGCATAATTCCTCTTACAGTTACAAATATTTCTAAAAATTTTTTGTCCGTGGCTCAATTGTATATAGCTACGCTGTCAGAAAAAATAGGTAATCTTTCAGCTAAGACTTTGAAATCACACCACAATGCACAGATGATTACAATAGAAAGTATTTTTATCTTATTTCTTGAATAAATTCTTTCCATGTACTTCAGTATCTGATAAAATATTAGAAAATTGGAAAGTTGAAAGTAAAAACTTGAGTACTTTAACTTATATAGTTACAGACAATTTTATCTCTGAATTTAAGAGTTTAAAAAGTCTGTGAAGTTGTAACTGCTCCTAACAAGAACAACAAAGTGTACTCTATTCAAGTCTGAAATATTTTTATTTTTCCTCACAAAAGCAGATTCAGTTACATATTAAAATAACTAAAGTTAAAATAGCTGCTCTAAAAACATATCTTGGAAATCTAGTTAATACCAGATATACTTTGCATTTTGTTACATCAAGCTCACACTGCACAAACTGCAGTACTTCTACTATTCTTAGGAACAAAAATTTAAAGTTCTCAACAATTCTACTCATTCAGATGAGTAACTTGATGTTTCAGCAAATGCTACCTAAGGAGTAAAATAAATAATTAAAAATAAATATTCAAGGCCAATTTCTCCAGTGAATAAAATGGTGTAAAACTTGGTCAAAAGAAATCCCTTTAAACTTAGTAAGCAATATGAAGGTTTACTCCAATCCAAACACTGCAGATGCAATGTTCTTACAGGGAAAAAAAAAAAAAAAAAGGAAGAAAAAACACAAGAAAAATGCAGCTCTCCCTTAGTGTCCTCAGTCCAATTCAGAATCATCTCATGCACTCACGTCATCAAGTTCTCTAAAAGAATCCTTTACCAGCAATGCAGACCTGCTATTTTGTGCATAACTATTTCATTTATAATAAAATTCACCAAAATTGCATACCCAAACTTGCTCACATGAGACTCCAAGGTCAGCTCCAATGAGAGGAACTGAATATGCACAGACAATAGATAAATGATATTTTGCTTGGGAAAAAAACAGTGAAAATTCATTTAAATAACTTCTTATTCTCACATACAAAGGATAGATTTTAAGTTTTATAAGGACAAATTAGAACCTGATTATTTAGGCATGAAAATAACAGAGCTCCCAATATACTCACTATATCCAACCGAAAAGTGTTTAAATATTTTAATATTCTTTCTTGGATGTGATATTGAACTTGCTTTCTTTGATTACAAGTTTCTTCAAGAAATTCTCGATTTATACAAACCAAATAACAGTATGTGATGTCCTCAAAATATTATCAGGAGCACTTACTCATCATACTTGATATGATAAATAACTTCTTCAGTGTCCATACAGTCTGAATAAGATGTAGATGGTGTACTGTCCAAATTATTTGCATTCTCTCTAGAATGATCTTGATTTAAGCTTCCATTAGTCCTTTTGTAAGTATTACTGCTCTTTCCTTGAGCTTTACCATTCTTATGTCCCTTTGTTGCTCGGGTAACGTTTTCTATATGAGCTTCAAACCAGGCTCCAATGCTGACATCACGTGCATCCACCAACTCATTTATCTGAAAAGAAAATTCAACAACGAATTTATGCTTTTCTTCTACAATCTCAATTAAGAATAAATAAGGCAACTTACTATAAAACTGCTTAACCTTATTAACCTTAATCTGTAGAACATTCAACAACATTAACTCATTTAGCTTGAGCAAGTTGAAGTTAACATGCAGTCATCATTAATACACTGCACATTCAATATTACATTCTTGTCTCATTAAAAGCTGGTAGCAGGAAGAATCACAGAATCATCAGGCTAGAATGGACCTCTGGAGATCATCTACTCTACCCTTCCGCTGAAGCCATGGTCAGCTAAACCAGGTTGCATAAGTCCATGCACAGCTTACAACCTACAGCCTCTAGCAGCAGAGACATAATTATCATTCCCAAAGGCTAGCTTCTATTAATCGAACAACTATTACATAATTTGAGAGGGGCAAGACAAAACACAAATAAGCAAACACATTCAGTAACTTTTACTATTCAGAGTTAAGCGTTCCTTAGGAATCTGAACATGAAGTTGACAGCAGTTTGAGATAGCAAATTTAACCCAAGAAAACAATGTCTAGATCATATTTAATATTGTACTCTTCACTTTCTGGTCATCTTCTTAAAACTCAATCCTCTTCTTTCTCCCATATGAAATTAAAAACACATGTTTTCAATCATTTTGTTCTTACAAGCTACAGTATCAAAAGTACAGCTTTTTATCAGGATGAATACTTCAATCACATAAATCAAAGAAGAGTTTCAGAATTGTCTTAAATATAGTATATATAAATATATAAATGAGCACACTTCTGTAATGACAGTTCTGTAAGGATGCCCCCCAAAAAGCATATCCATATGATCTTAAGTGTTTGAATTAGTTGCAGCACAAAGTGCTTCTTTATGTCCTTCTCTCAAAAACAGTTGAGACTCAAGACTCATTCTGCCTGCTACTCAAGACTCATTCTGCCTGCTACTTTTTGAGACAAGTGCCAGAGAAGCTGCATCATCCAAGCCACCTTCATTATTACATTAAAAAAATAAAATACAATGCAACCTCCCATAATTCCTTTCAAACCTCAATCTCCATTCCTTTCAGAGCATAACTCGATGCACATACTCATAAAACTGACTTCTCATCCTTGCAAAGCACAAGGGCAAAAAAGTATTACTACATACCACTGGGAACACCACATAACAGTTTTACAAGCAGTTATTACTGTTCCCAAAAAAAAGATCCAGACTGCATCAGACAATTCAAAGAAAGGTGGTCAACTCCGCTTCACACAAAATTGTTTTCATAATTTATTTTCTATTGATTATAAACTGGGATATGACTACTTGGAGTATTTTCTGAGGAACAGGAGCTTGGAATCAAGTTGCACACAAAGAATATTTTCCATGAGAAACAAAAGATACATGAAGAAAGCAAGCAACAATCCAAGCAAAGTGAAATTCTAACGTAAGGAAGAAGTTTAACATTGGTGTAACAGCCTAAAACTCTTTTGCTATTCTTTAACTGACTTACAGCCTAAGTGCAGTTATTTACACTGATAGACTGATTAAAGACAACCACCAACCTAGATCATATTTCACTCTAATTTGTAGAACAGCATCCAGTGATACAATCACACACACTAATACCAAGAAAGCACCAAGTGTTCATTTTTATAACAGTTAAATTAACCATTCTGAACTGTGACAAACAGAACAATTACTATGATGACAAAAATGAGAAAATTAAAAAATATTTGAAATAATTGGTAAAACTCTTTTAAAAGAATTACAAAAAAAAAAGTTACAAAACTTAAAAACGGACCAAGCCAGATCTTGAGCTCTGCTTATAGATCTGTTACTCTTATAGAAAGCATCTCTGCCCTCTGCCTTTCTTCCTGGTATGAAATCCTCAGCAAGTCCGCAGATAACACCAACCTGAGTGGTGCAGCTAACACGTGAGAGGGAAGAGATGCTACCCAGAGGGACCTGGACAGGCTTGAGAGGAGGGCCCACAACAACCTCACTAAGTTCCACAAGGCCAACTGCAAGGTTCTGCATCTGGGTCAGGGCAATCCCAAGCACAGATACAGGTTCGGCAGAGAATGACATGAGTGCATCCCTGAGGAGGCGGATACTGGAGTGTCAGTTGATCGAAGATTCAACATGAGCCAGCAATATGTGCTTGCAGCCCAGAAGGCCAACTGTAGCCTGGGTTACAGCAAAAGAAGTGTGACCAGCAGGTCGAAGGACATGATTCTGCCCCTCTACTCCACTCTTGTGAGACCCCACCTGGAGTACTGTGTCCAGTTCTGGAGCCCACAACACAAAAAAGACATGGAGTTGTTGGAGCAGGTCCAGAGGACCACAAAGATGATCGGAGGGCTGGAGCACCTCCACCAGGAGAGCTAAGGCTCTTCAGCCTGGAGAAGAAAGGGGCGTGGGGGGACCTTATAGCAGCCTTCCAGTACCTGAATGGGGCTTCTGCAGGAAAGCTGGGGAAGGACATATTATAAAGGCATGTAGTGACAGGACGAGGTGAACTGTCTTTAATCTGGAAGACAGCAGATTTAGACTAGATGTTAGGAAGAAATTCCTTACTGCGAGGCTGATGAGACACTGGAACAGAATGCCCAGTGAAGCTGTGAATGCTCTCTCCCTGGAAGCATTCAAGGCCAGGCTGGATGGGGCTTTGAGCAATCTGTTCTAGTGGGAGGTGTGCCTGCCAAAAGCAGGAGGGTTGAAACTATATGATCTCAAAGTTCCCTTCCAACTGATACCCTTCCATGATTCTACAAAACTCTATAACCTTGTCAATTGTTGTACGTTAATTCTTTACTCTGAAAACTTCATATGAAGTACTTCAAAATTTGCACGAAAATATGAAGATTGACAATGAGATAATTAATAATTGTTGCTGCAGTTTAAGTGTAGGCATACAACTCAGTAAGAGCAAATTTCCATAGTACTGTTCAATAGTTTCTGGTTCAATCAAACTGATACTACAAAATAACTCACAGGAACGTAGAACAAAATATCAAATTCAATCAACAAGCATGCCTTTAATTATTAAAGGAAAACACTGCATGCAAGTAGAAACTGTACATTTTTGGAAGCAAAATCCTACAAGACTCCATTTTATGTCTCTACACAAAAATCTTCAAATTATAAAGGCTCTGAAAGGACAAAGTAAAGGCAGCAAACAGATCTGTCTCTCAGGGCTAATATGAGAGGAGCAATACAACTGAACAAACAAATAAATATCTGCAAGCACTAAAGGATGTCAGAACAATGGAAAAAATAAGCCAAGCAGACCCAGTAGATGGGCCATGACACAAGGAAATGGTATCAAATCTGTGGAAAGCTCAATGACAAAAAGGTGTGGTGCAAGTTGCAGAAAAAATCTATTCTGATTTTCACCAATCACTAAGTTTTAAGGTACCTCAGGAGATCTATAGTCCAAATTCCTGCTCAAAACAACATTAAAATTGAACACTGTCATGGTTTTATGATTTTTAGTTATTGGTATTCCACATCATAACGTCATGTAGTGCACTGGGAGTTAAAAAGTTAATGCTCCAGTTCTGGGCACCTGTTCAGAACAGAAGAACTACATATTCCAGAAGACTGTTTGCTGTTCTGTTACCATTCCCGCTCAGGGGAATGTAAGGCCTCGGTAGGTCACCTGACATCCATCTTTTCGATCATCAGGCTCTCTCACTGCTGCTCATCCCAACTGCACACCGTTAGTGTGAAGCCTCCAGCTTTCTTCAGACACTCTTTCTCTCATATTTATTAACTTCAATTTTAATTATATTGTATTATAGTGTCTATCTTGCATTCTGATACCGTATTTAGTAAATCAGTTTGTTTCTCCTCAGATCGTTGCCGCTGTTTTTAATTATTTTGGGGTCCCCTATTTCCCTTTTCTGGAGGCGCAGATTTTGCAAAATCCCTCCGCCCCACTAGTCACAGAACTGGGCCGAACCAGCCCACAAACCATTGACATTTCTTGGTGGAGGATGCAGGCAGAAGCTGCTTTTAGCTTTCTAGAAAAAATCTCTCTCTACTCTCCAAGAGTTAGGAAAGTTTATCTGTTTCGCAGATGCTCACTGAAGACTTGACCTTGAAAGTCCAGGCAGATTGCCAGTATTCTGGGATATCTGTAAACTTTGAGCACTGCTATCTTGCTTCTGTAAAGCGAAAAAAAAAATGATTCCATTCTCTCTCTTAGACCTGTTTGCAGAGGGAGCTGTTAATTTTACAGAACTTGTGAATTTTAAGCAGGCTCCTAGTCTCTCCTTTGAATCCCTTATGCAGTTCTTGAATGCTCATCTGATTACGTTGTTAATCTCCCTGAATGCACTGTTCATCATTTCACTCAGTATTTGTTATTTATTATATTTTGGGGAAGACCCCACCTGGGTTGTCAAATGTCAACGGTTTATGGGCTGGTTTGGCCCAGTTCCATGACTGGCGGGGCGGAGGGATTTTTCAAAATCCGTGCCTCTGGAAAAAGGAAACAGGGGACCCCAAAATAATTAAAAACAGGGATGAAAATCTGAGGAGAAACAAACTAATTTATTAAATATAGTATCAGAATGCAAGATAACACCTCATAATACAGTATAATTAGAATTGAAGCTAATAAATCAAATATAATGAGAGAGAGTGTCTGAAAAAAAGCTGAAGGCCTTACAATAATGGCCTGTGGTTGGGATGAGCAGCAGCGAGAGAGCCTGAAAACCAAAAAGAGGGATGTCAGGTGACCTACCGAGGGCTTATGCGTGTTCCCTCTGAGCAGGAATGGTAACAGAACAGCAGTCTTCTGGGGAATGCAGTTCTTCTTCTCTTCTGAACAGGTGCCCGGAACTGGAGCATTAACTCTTTAACTCCCAGTGCACTACATGATGTTATGCTGTGGAATATGAGTAACTAAAAATCATAAAACCATGACAAACACGTATCAATTTGTCCAGAACCTTATCTGGTTGCTATGTCTCTCAAACTTCTAGGGATAGATATTCCATAGCCTAAGGCAATCTGTTTCAGCTCTTAATAATTCTTGTAGTTAAACAGAACCATAAAATCTTTGGAGTCAGAAGAGATCTCTGAAGTAAAAAAATTTTCTCCTTCTATCCAACCTAAAGCTACCCTCTTCCAGTTGAAACCATTTCCCTTTGTCTTTACTGTCTCTTTTCAATGCCCATATACTGCCTTTCATTCTCCTGTTCTGCACTTCAGTAAGAAGTCTGGCTTTGTCTTCACATACTTTTGGATCCTTCTCTTCTATAGTTTAGGTAAGACTACTGTGGTACTCTCTTTAAGACAGGGAAATGCCACTACACTGGACACCTCTGTGATCCCAGCTGAGCTTGCTAAGTTTATCAACACTTTTCTCATACCGAAGTACCTCACATTTGATGCAGACGGTGGTATAGCAAGTGGCAAGTTGAATAATCACTTCGTCCAACCAGCTGGCTATCTTCCTCCTGAGAGAGCCAGTTCCTGTAGACACACTGTTAGCATCCAGCATTGCCATGGTGCACTGAAAACTGTTTAGCCAATGTTACTACAGCTCCAGATGCCACTACAGCAAAGCCACGCTCAAGCTGGCTGCCACTGCTCCAGCCCTCTCCATGGGAAAAGGTGAGCGCAACCCAAGTGCAAGACTTGAACTTCTTGAGGTTCAAAAGTAGCCCATTGCTCCAGTTCACCTAGACCCTTCTACATAGCAGACATGGCTTCACATCAGCTACACTACCCAGTACATTGGTGTTCACAGTCAAAGAACACGCATTTCCTTTCCATCCTGGCCAATGGTGAAGACACTGAACAGGATAGTTCTGAGGATAGCCGTCAAACAGAACAAGAAACAACTAACAATCCAGTTCTCAAGCCAGATATCAGTGACAATTCTCAGTCTTCATGAAAAGGAACAGAGTTACAAAAAGAATAACAGATACTTCTCAGGAAAGCACAATGCTACCATTACCTGTATACATACATTCCTATAAACACCAGCTACTTAGTAATCTGGAGATTGCCCATTTTCTGTTTAAATTAAGTTTCTGGTATCCTAATGCACTCCTATATAACAATATGGAAAAATTCCGAAAGGTACAAAAACTATCAATAAAAAAGATGTGATTACTAAACAAAGTAGTAGAATCACACCCATTGTATCACATATAGTTTGAAGTTCTATAGTTTATCTCATACTGATAAAAATTACTATTAAAACTGGTATTTGGTAAGACTGAAAATAAAAAATAGGGGAAAAGTTACACTTTTTCCACAGATTTCCCTCCCCATGGATTTTTCTCCTCAGTTTACAGAAAGCACTACTGCTTCACATGTACCTTAAACTTACTTGAGGACACAAAACATTACTGAAAAACAGGTTTAGGAGAAAATATTTTGTTACATTTTATGAACACACCCAAAGCATACAACAGGCTGGTACAGAAACACATGACCTTCAATGAAGTCATTTCAGAAAGCTTGACTATAATACTACTCTCAAATAACTCCTGAAAATCAGATAACCTAATCCAGATGACTGAACTTTGAAAACACAACTCTCTCAAAGAGGCATATAATAGTTAAAATTTTAAGTCAGTTCTTTAAATCAGTTTAATATACAAAATATATCCATCAGTGAAGCTTCATGAACCTGCAGAGATATCTATACAAGTTCAGTCTAATTTTCTTTAATCCAAGTAGGAAATTATGTCAGATCATGAAATATAGTAATAAAGACACATATCTATACATATATAAATATATACATATGTATTTACACGTGTACATATCTATATAAGATTAAAAACAAACAAACAAACAAAAAAACCTTGAACAATAAAACTAAATGTGAAAGTATAAGATAAGTTTTCAGCTTTTAAAGCCTGTACATACCTTGTACAATCCTATGCCAGGATCAATGAGAAACGAGCGAGATGATGTAGATGGCTGACTGGGTGATCCACTACTTGTTTTTTTTACTTTGTTCTTACAGTTAGAAATAGCACAGGGATTGACTTCGCCATCTTGATCAGTCATAGAAGCAGAGGCAGGAGCTTCAGATTCAGAACGTATCAAAAGCTGAACAATGTCATTGAGTCCAACGTTGTAGTCAAATAACGTGTGTCCATCTTCTAACTGTCAAAAGAAAACTATAGCTGTAAAATTCTACCTTGAGGTAAGTAAGTAGTTTACAAATCTTCCTTTTATAGACAATAATTACACAGACCATAAATTTGTGTCAAATTTATTTAAGAGACAAGCCAACTATTTCACGTAAATAAAAGCCCGTGTCTTGAGTAAATGTGACAGTAAACTGATCAAATTACCTGCAGCCACGATTCAACCAAAATAAAAAATATCACTGAGAGCGTAAAATTAGAAATAGACATTTTTAATGACTTTGGATCTTCTTTTTATAGAGGAAAAAAAGCAGGAAGGATGAAGAAGCAGCAAAGACAGAACCAAGGAAGGAATTCTCAAGCTTCTCACTAGCAGTCTTCTATTACATTAAAATGATCTCAGGACAGACAAAAGAGGAATGAAAGTTTATTCCTTCATCCTCTCTGCCTCTTCAAGGCAAAAAAACACTCATACAGAAGGATGAAGAACTGTTAGAGACAAAGGCTGTACTCAAGAAATGAGTCAGTTTTCCTTCCACAATAGTAAGACCGGTGTAAAAATAAAAAAGAATAATAATCAATTTCTCTCCTTACTCCTGTTAACTACTATACCCACAGTGCACTGCAGTTACCTACAGTGGATGAAGTGTGCATTCCCCTTAAGCAGAGAGCACTGAAGTCACAAATGAGACTCTAGATGTTTGGTTCATTGTTTGATTACACAGTAACCTAAAGTAAGCAGAACTAACTACAGTAAGGATACTGATACAGTAAGGATACTGTAGTACCCCCAACAGAACAACTGTTCCAGGTCTGTCCAACAACTATTGGAACTACCCATGTTCAGCTGCAAGTTTTCAAACCAGTTAGACACAAAGCATACTGAAGATCTTGATGATATGCCCAATCAGTTTCAATTATCAAATAAATTGAAATCTCAAGTATGCTTCTACAGGTGACTGTCAACACTGACTCAGGTACCTAGAGCCCTAGAGTTTCATACTGAGTAGCAAGCTACTTATGCAAGTTCAATGAACCCTTCTCCTCCCACCGTGTTGCAGAACCCCACACTTTTGACAAGTCTTGAACACACAGAACACAAAAGTTCTTGCAGCTCTATGACAATCCATATTTGTGAGCTTTTCATACTATCAGAAGTTTGTATTATTCCTGTTAAGATTATTAAAGTTTACAAAAAAGAAAAAGGGGGGGGGGGGGGATTCTTGAATTCAAAATATACATAAACCTAAAACAAATATAAATAACTACCCTGCAATAATACATTTGATAAGGGAGAAATGATACATATTTCCATGAATTTCTGGAGTTGTTTCTTCACATTATTCTAGGCTCATTTTGAAGACTCAATCCTCCTGCAACCAATTTGTTTTTGAAATGTCCTATTATAAAATTTCACCCTGCATCTTAAAGTAAAAAAAAAGATCAGCAGTACTTCCACAAACTAGACCACTACTGAAATAAGAAGTCAGATATTATTGGAGTCAACATGGCTTTTGCTTCATCTTGTCTACTCCAGCTAGCCTAGACAATCTCTGTTAGATGTTCCAGAGCATAATTTCCAGAATCCTACGCAATAAGGAAAGCTTCTGGCAGCTAGTGTAGCAATGAGTAAAGTGCCTTGCTTCTGGTAGACTGGAAATATATAGGCAACATACAAATGAGAACAAATTAATACCATTATTGATGCCTTTTTAGGACACAGCATGTATAGGCTGACAGAAAATAAATAGTACCCCAAAATATCTGAAGTCTAAAGCCAAGTCAGTGAAGAGCTAAATGTGAACAGCTTGAATGTTTTACCATGATTAGTGTTAACAGTCAAGAACAAAATGCAATGTCTAGTAATAGCAACCTGATCTGCCGATCTCCCAGTTTGTTGCTGGGGAGTTGGGCCAGATGACCTTTAACAGTCCCTTCCAACTCAAATGATTCAATGATTCTATGAATTGTGATTAATTTATCAGTTTTGACTCAGATTAATTTGTATACTCTGTCCACAAATTAGTAATGGCCATTAGCATAAGACAGAAATAAAGAAAGGAGAATATTTGAATTACAAGTAGTCTGTCTAGGAATATTCACTATATTCTAGAGGCCACACAGACCTATGCTATGTCTTGAACAAGAAGCCTTTTCCAATGACCCACACGCTAATTACCATACAAGGACTACTACTCATTCCTTAACAAGAATCATCAAAGTCAGACCTGATCAACATAAATTAAATGGTCAAACTAACCCAATGATTTCCAAGTTATTTATCACAAATTAGTATTCTGTTCTCAGTTTGGGGTTTTTTTTGTTCACTGTTTTAAATCAGTTTTCTTTCCAAGAGTAGTTCATGACTATAGACTCATCCATGACTAGTGATGTCATGTTTAAATTTGAAAGCAAAGTAACAAAGATAGGATTACAGACTTCAAATGAGGCAGGATGTGGAGTTTGGTAAACTGATAGTCAGGGAAAGAGCATCTGCTTGTACTATGAGCAAAAACATATCCCTAGAATATTAGCAAAGGTACAAATTTAGACCAAGTCAATGACTTGTAACATTGCCTTACTCTGTGGACAAGCTTGCTCTTGTGTTTTAACGAAACAAAAACTAGTAAAAATCAAGCTCACATGCAATTTGACTTACATTGATCTAATATGTGTACCTAGAAATATACCTATACCCAGCATTATTGCATCACTGACAATTGAAAGCTTAAGAGTAATAAAGTTGGAAAACAATCAGCATTTAAAGAGCTCCGTGCAACAACTAAAAGAATGAAGAATTGGAAGACAGTGCTTCTTGAATTACTCTTTGCACTATTCTGATGTTAATGTAACAAAAATCTTGGCTACTGAGGTCTTATCCTCAGACCACTATAGCAAGAAAATAATAATGTATCAAATCACCCTCCAGCATATCTGTCCTGCCAGACTGAAAATTTTAAAACCATCCCGGAATACAGTTTTTCCTACCAAAAAGAACCATTAGAAAAAAAAAGGACCAAAAAAAGTCCCCCACTCCTCATGTTCCTGACAAACACTGCCCTGTGTTATCAAAATTCATGGAAGCGCTATTGAATCCCGGATAACCTCTCAGAAAAATTAAGTATCCAACATATGAAAGTAGAAAAACTTCTTCAAAAATATTACAGTTATTTGTTGGAATGGGTGCTGAACCACTAATTCCACAGTCACCTTTGCAGTATGCTCAGTTCTAAGAATATTTTTTGTATAAATATATAAACAAACTCATCCCATTGTGCTACATAAAGGTACTAACAGAAATCCCTGAGAATACATTTGCCTGGACAGCATACTGAATGAGAAGGAGGAAATATTACCTTTTTTTTTTTTTTTTCAATCACTGTGTTTAAGGACACTTGTTATTCTCAAGTGCATAAACACAAATGACAAGCAAAAGTAATCAGGCAAATACGAGACAGTCAAGCTATATCTCAATTTCTTAATGGGCTGTTAAAGCTTGCACAAAAGCAAAAATAACTAAACAGGCAATTTCATTTATGATTTTTTTGCAAGCTCTTCTGACACTACAGCCATTAGAAGTACTACTTAGCAGCAGATGCCACTTTCAGTTTTCATTCTCTTTGTGACTGGCATGCTTCAGAAGCATTTAAGGTCTCATTAAATTATTTAGAACTATATTGAAAGTGTCACCAAATAGCAGTTAGATTTATGGTATCTAGTAGCCCTCTTAATATATTACAAATATTCGTAAGTAGAGAAACAGATTATATCCTTCAAATCTATTTTCCTAGTGTTAGAGACACTATCAATTTAAAATGCTTTTCTGTAGAAGGTTGTTATAAATACTTAAAAGTAAGCCAACACTGTGCTTATGCTACTACATAAGAGTGGCTGTAGCAATGCAATACTGGAACTGATACCTACCACCCCTGTTAGAACTATGTCCTGTAATATCAGGCCTTAAATGACTTTAAAAGCATGTAGAAACTGCAGTTAAACTTGAAATGATCACTCAGAGTGCAGTATATCATACTGCTTCAAAAAGATGTCCAATAAGTAACTCATATCATTAACATTCATATAAATTAATACCATTAATTTGTCTGTAAGTACCAGCAGAATCACAGCTTATTATGTGTTATACAGCACACACAGAAATCCTAAGAAAGCACATAAACATTCTCACTGGAACATTGTTTTTATCTTAAAGTGTGATCCAAGTGGCTAAGCTCCTAGGTCAACTTAATCCAGTCACCCCACTTGAAAAACAAGATCTTTAATCATTCACGGAGTTGTGCTTTTGAGCATCTTCTGATGTTTTATATTCCAAGAATTTGATCTAGCAATAAACTTGAAAGGAATATGGAATGCAGTAGAGCTCTTTAATTAAAGTAGCAAGTTGAAAAGTTAGGTCACATCAATCTTTTACTCTACAAAGGTGTTAAACACACTCTACACATTTTTTTAATAGGAAAAGCAGAAGAGTAAACAGTTTAAGTTAGGATTAATTAACAGGCATTACCTAGAAGCCAAGTTAGTTTGAATAAATTAGAAGAACCTAAAACTTCCTCCCGGGTACTCATTAAAGTCAATTAATATGGACAATCAGAAACTGGTATTTTCAGCTTGAAGACAGCTGTATATCCTTTGCTCTTCTCATATACAAGGCTGCTGAAATTGTGAATTCCACTTACTGCTTTTACAGAGCACTTCAAACACATCTCCAATCAGTTTCTAACAACAAAAAGTCCAACTGAAAAATACAATTTCAAACAGTGAGTTTTGAACCAATGGGACCATCTCAGGTCAAGAAAATTTCAGTAAGGTTTAGTACAGCACAGACACTTAAGCTTGTAGACCTCTGCCATTCAGATCTGCTTGTACTTCCAAGGCTAAAAAGATAACCTGAACAATACTTTTAATCCAGGTGGTAAACTATACCCTACACCTAGATTATCTTGTATCTGAAGAAAATGATTTAAGATTCTGTGATATTTAAGTTCACGAAGTAACCACATTAAGTACTAAGACTCTGTGTCAGATTTTTAAAATAACTGTGTATTAGCACTGTTCGTCAAAAAAAGAAAAAAAATAATAAAATAGCTGTCTTAATTGAGATGGACATAAAAGCTAAACAAAAAGAAATTTTAGTGGTTCCATTTGGCTGGCTATACCTTATATTAACTGGAATGTTCAATGCATACTGCTTTTAACTTTTTCCAACTCCAGAAGATCTAGTTCTTCATCAAAAACTCTAGTTTCAATAGCCACTGCCTGAATTTTCAGCAAAGATCCTACCAGAACTCAAACACCAGTATCTACTAGTCTCATAAAAAAATTAACTGTACTACAGGTTTACTTTCTAAAAGGCAAAACATTAATCTTTCTTGGGAAGAAATACTAATAGAACTCCAAGTCAACTTTATCAGGGCTTTATGTCCACCACTCTCTAACAAGCTCATCAGTGAAAGCAGAGCCCATTTTGAGATGGAGAATTTACCACTCAATAAAAAGGGAAAAATCATTGTTTTGCCATGTTTATACTCTGTCAACATTCTTAAGAGTAACAAAATCATAACAGAATACAAGTGGGTGAAATATTTGGACAAGAAAGTTGCCTGACAGACTACGTATCCATACCCCTCTAGAACACAAGATGGGCACGCTACATTTTCTGTAAATGATAACTAAGCAAAATATTTATGTTTTAAGAATACAGACAAACCAGACTCAGTTTTGTCACTCTTGTTGCCAAGAGAATCACATTTCGAAGCAGTCTACAGGAAGAGGGCCATTATTCCATGCACAAGTATAAATAAAATCACACCAGTACATTTACATGAATTAGTTTCCTATCACAGCACGCTCCTTTTTGACTGCTTATATGTTTTAATGGAAGAGATAATGATCTGTTTTTTACTGTAGAAAAAAGTAGACATAATACTGATGATATAAAAATGTCTTACTTTTAATCACTCATAACCTAGACATATACCATAGTCCTATACGGATTCCCACAGTACTCAGCAGAAAGCACACTGCAAGAGGAACTCTGACGGAGGAAAACCCAGTGAAATTCCAAATATTTAAGAAAGTCTTTCTTTGAATTGAAGTGTCAAACAGTTATCACCGCACAAACAGCATACGTACTGTTTGTTCAACCTCATTCACAAGAGGAAGTCTCACATGCTAGAGGAGACATACAATCTAGGAAGACACTGCAGATTACTGTTGATTATACTGTCTGTAACTGCGCATCAATCTCGGTAAACATACCATGATAAATGTACATTAGTCACCTGGGAACTCAATCAACATGACCAACTTCTACTCTTTTCCTACTAAAAATAAGCACAGAAGCCTAAAGATTAAGGCCACAGCCTCCAACTAAACGTTTTTTTAACACCATTACTAAGAGATTGTATGCAGGGCATACGAATGATACCACTAAATTTTACCTTACGGTTTGGACTAAATATTAAAAAAAAAAAAAATCCAGTGTACAAGATTATTGTTAAAATGAAAAAAGTTGAAAGCTGACAGAAAAGACTTATCACAGAACAATAGAATGGCCTGGGTTGAAATGATCGTCGAGTTTCAACCCCTCTGCTACATGCACAGTCAGCAACCACCAGGCTGCTCAGAGCCACATCCAGCCTGGCCTTCAAAGCATCCAGGGATGGGGTATCCATAACCTCCTTGGGCAACCTGTTCCAGTGTGTCACCACCCTCCGAGTGAAAAACTTCCTCCTAATATCTAACCTAAACCTCTTGTCTCAGTTTAAGACCATTCCTCCTTGTCCTATCACTGTCCACCCTCATAAACAGCAGCTGCCCCTCCTGTTTATACGCTCCCTTTAAGCATTGGAAGGCCACAATGAGGTCTCCCTGGAGCTTTCTCCTCTCCAAACCAAACAAGCCCGGTTCCCTCAACCTTTCCCCATAGGAGAGGTGCTCCAGCCCTCTGATCATCTTAAACTTCTTGACTTTAATCAACAGACCAAGGTGAAGGCAGCCATTCTCAGTCTCAACACACAACTCTTCAAGATTCACATCCAAAACTCTTCCAAGTTAATTTTTTTAAAGTGATAACCCCAGGTGTTGAGAATTATTTCTTCCTTTATCACAAGGTGAGTGCGTGGAAAAATAAAGATCATGGCCTGAACAGGCAACCAGCCTGTAAGAAAGGGCTGTTAAACTTGGGAACCCAAGTAAATTGCTCCTAGTTTCTGCATTAGCTAGAACGAATTTGTGAGAAACTGCTCTGTAGCTGTAACTAAGTAATCCTTGGTTTCTGTGAATGACCACGCTTACTTGAATGCAATTGTTTCTTGCTGTTACCTATATGGCAGAAGGACTACTGAGTTGCTTGGATATCTTAGTGGCCATCCACCCCCACTATCTGCTGGGGGCAGCCCCAGTGGGGATGGACATTCTACCAGCTGGCCACCACCAGTAACAAGGACCCGGGGAAAGCTCAACTGGCAAGCCACCCCTGGTAATTGAGTACTTCTCTATTAAACTGATGAATATTAACTTGCCTCTGCATGTTTTCTTCAGGATCACTAAACCTTATGCATTGGCACTTTTACATTACAGCGAGATACAAAAAACTTGTTAATTTAGATAAAATTTTCTTCTTCGATGCAAGTCTCAATTCCATTACAGGAACAACTGTTCACTAATTTCTAGCTGCAAGATGAAGATAGAGCAGTAAGTTTTCTTCCTCAGTTCCCAGGAGTCTTCTAATTAGGAAAATAAAATTTCATGGCATCTTCTGTCTGATATTGAGGATTACTTGTCACTTATAATAAAAATGAATGCAACAAATATAGAGTTGTACTGAAACCCTTCGAAGCATGGAAAGACTCATCCATCACTGTGATGATCAGACCACAGTTATCAAGTGGTCTGATACTCTTTGATGGTATGGACTTCTATAGCACAAGCAATAGAAGTTCAAGAGTAGCACCAGGGAGTGCAGATGGTTATCTGCAGCTTTTAAGGACACCTGCAATGAAGAGCTAGTTGAAATCTGAAACTTCGGTAACTAATAACAAATCTAAGCAAACCTAACAAATCTAAATCTTGATGTAGCCTACCAAGACTTCAGCAAAGCTGATGACACACTCTGCCACAGCATTCCCCTAGAAAACCTGGCAGACTAGGAAAGCTTGGACACATGCACTCTTTGCTGGGTGAAGAACTGGATGGATAGCTGGACCCAGAGAGTGATGGTGAATGGAGTTAAATCCAACTGGTGACCGGTCACCAGTGGTGCTCCCCAGGGGGCGGTACTGGGGTTGGTTCTGTTCAATATCTTTACTCATGACCTGGATGAGGGCATTGAGCGTAGCCTCAATAAGTCTGCAGATGACACCGAGCTAGCAGGAAGAGTTGATCTGCCTGGGAGTAGGAAGGCCCTACGTAGGGACCCAGACAGGCTGGATCACTGGGCTGAGGCCAATACAACAAAGTTCAACAAGGCCAAGTGCCAGGTCCTGCACATTAGCCACAGCAACCCCAGGCAATGCTACAGGCTTGAGGCAGAGTGGCTGGAAGACTGTGTAGAGGAAACAGACCTGGGGGTATTAGTCAGTGCTCAGCTGAACATGAGCCAACAATGTGCCCAGCTGACCAAGAAGGCCAATGGCATCCTGGCTTGTATGAGAAATAGTGTTGTCAGCAGAAGTACGTAAGTGATCATCCCTCAGTACTCAGCTCTGGTGAGGGTGTACCTTGAGTGCTGCGGTCAGTTTTGAGTCCTTAAAACACAAAGACATTGAGGCCCAAGAGCATGTTCAGAGAAGGGCAACAAAGCTGGTGAGGGGTCTTGGACACAGGCCTTATAAGGAGCAGCCAAGGGAGCTGGGATTGTTTAGTCTAGAGAAGAAGAGGCTCAGGGTGACCTTATCACTCTCTACAATTGCCTGAAGGGAGCTTCTGGTGAGGTGGGGGTCGGCCTCTTCTCCCAATTAACTAGCAATAGGATGAGAGGAAATAGCCTCAAGTTGTGCCAGATGAGATTCAGGTTGGATGTTAAGAAAGATTTCTCCAAAAGAGTGGGCAGGTATTGCAACAGGCTGCCCAAGGAGGTGGTAGAGTCACTATCCCTGGAAGTGCTCAAGAAAAGTTTAGATGCTGTACCGTGTGACATGATTTAGTGGTAAATGTTAGTGATAGGTGACAACTGGACTGGATGATCTTAGAGGTTTTTTCCAACTGTGGTGAGTCTACGATTCTAAAAATAATAATTTAAGAACCAGGTACCTCAGGACAGTTATTTGCATAGAATTTGTCAATTAAATGATTACGAATGTGCATCCAGTTAACAGTTTTAGAGAAGGGAATTCTCATAAATGACACCAAAATTCGTCACTGGCAGGCAATTCTCACCATCCACACATTAGGTGTTTTACATATTTAAGGGTGTTGAGAAGGTGTCAACGGTTTACAGGCTGGTTCAGCCCAGTTCTGTGACTGGGGGGGCAGAGGGATTTTGCAAAACCCATGCCTTCGGAAAAGGGAAACAGGGGATCCCAAAATAATTAAAAACAGCAGCAACAATCCAAGGAGAAACAAATTTACTAAATATAATATACAAATGCAAGATAACACACTATAATACAATATAATTAGAATTGAAGCTAATAAATCAAATATAATGAGAGAAAGAGTATCTGAAAGCTGAAGGCCTTACAGTAGTGCTGAGGTGATGCATGCAGTCCAGACAAGAGCCCAGGGAAGAAGAAGAAATCAGGTGACTTTGCCAGAGGTTATATCTCTCTGACCACAAAGCCTCATGGGGAATGTAGTTCTTCTCTTCCGGACAGGTGCCTGGAACTGGAGCATTAACACTTCAACTTCTAGTGCACTGCATGATGTTATGATGTGGAATACGAATAACCTGAATTCATAAAACCATGACAGGAGGGTAAGAAGTCTGTTGCTTTTTGAGGGGGCTTTTTTTTTTAATAATAATAAAAAAAGAAACATTCCATTTGCAAGAGCATCTACCTTAAGAAAAAGCAAAAGTGCTCAAGCTAGCTGCTATTTCATACAAAAGCTATTACATTTTACCAGTTTCCTAATACTTAAGTCACTCAGTATAAAGTATTCTGCTTTTATATATGCTTCAGTATTCATTTCAGCTTGTTTAGGTGTCCAGAATAACAAAGCTAATGGTAGAAGGGACTGGGGAGTTGCCTTAGTAACTTTAAAAATGTAACAAGAAGTCAATTTCAGTAAACAATTTTGCAACCATGGAAAACTGTGAATAGGGCTGCCAAGTAAATTTTAAGTATAATCCATGAATGTTTCAGGAATTTCTCGAATGCAGTCTGACCACATCTGCCCTGAAGACTCCAGATTGTGCTCTTAAATCAAGCTACAGAGTTACTACCTGCTTTGTTGAAGAAGGACAATCACTCCCCTTCTAAATCTTCTTCAAATTTATTTCTCCAAGATGTAAAGCTAACTGCTCAAATTGAACACTTCTCACACCCATATTCTGCCTGAAGCAGATTGGTTTTGGACAGCTTCAGTTGAAAATGTTTACGATTTTCCAAACAAAGCTGGGAAGAAATTGTATTAAGTAACTCGATTGTTTTATGAATAGGATTGGCGCTCCCATTCTTTGGGGCAAAACTCAAATAAAGCTTTTCTGTCCTTCTGGAAATCCATCCAAGCTGTTAGTAATTAAGAAGCCTTTAAACATACAGTTTACAAACCTGAAACTTAAAAGTCTCACAGAACTCTGTCCAACTGCCAGTTCAATTAGAGACACATCCCACTGCCAAATTTATAACTATGTGTTCCACCAAGGTTCAAGAGTCAAGGCTGCTTTAACGCAAGAAGGCTCACATGCAAAACTACAGTGCCTCCACTCCTGCTACTCCTCAATCTTTTCAATTTACAAAAGCAAAACCCTAAGCACTTCAGAATCACAACAGTGACCCAAAAAATTATTCATATGAGTCAACTTCAACAGGTAGGAAGCAAGATGCGTGCTACCACACCTTTTCTGTGTATATGAGCAGAGATGCATTTCTTCTAATGAACCTGATCTGCTTACTTACTTGCATTTCAGTCTGATATCGAGACATTGAATAGCTTTAACATTCCCACCTCCACCTGCTCATTTCAGTCTTTGACAAACTAGGTTTGGAGCACCTTCCTTACCAAAAAGCGCAAGAACCTACAAGGCAATTTTTATCATTGCTTGTATTGAGCTTACATGGCATAGTTTTGTTATTACAGGGACTGGAGGGATAGCCTCTGCAAGAAGTCACCAGAAACTGCTCCCATGTTGGATTGAGACAGTGCCAGATAGCTGCAAAAGAGAATCGCTGCTGGCCAACAATAGTTGTGCCTCTGTGATAACATATTTAAGAAATACTAAAAGAAAAAAAAAAAAAGAAAAAACCACAACAGCAGCTGTGAGAGAGGATTGAGAAAACTAGAAAAACAGCCCTGCAGACACCAAGGTCTGGGAAGAAATAGAGGGACAATGGAGAGGAACACGATACAGAAATTGTCCCCCTACAGCCCCTGGGCACTATATGGAACAGATCTCTATGTGCAGCTGCAGCCCAACTGGGAGCAATCCACTCCTGAAGGACGGACTTCCCCATGTTGGAGCAGCTCCTGAAGTCGTGTATTCTGTTGGAAAGAACCACACTGTAACAGTTCATGAAGGACTTGTATCCAACAGGGGGTCAGTCCCACCACAGGAGCTGAGGAACAGTGTGAGGAAACAGGAATGGCATAGACAAAGTGTTACCACCTGACTGCAACTCCTCTTCCTCTTTCTCCTGCATGGATCAGAGTGGAGAGAGGAAGTAGAAGAATCAACACTGAAGTTGAGCTTGGAAAGAAAGGGGAGAAGGTGTATTTATTTTTTGTCTTTTTTTCCATTTCTTACTCACAACTCTTATCAATTGACAATGAATCAATCTTAGCCAAGCCAAGTCTCTTTTGCCCATGATGGTAACTCATGAGATACTTTCCCCACCCTTATCTCAACCCACATATTTGCTCATTTTCATAATATTTCCTTCCTCCTCCTTTTGCTGAAGAGACAGAATGAGAGGCTGGCACCTGGCAACCACTTGCAGTTAACCCACCAGACTGATGCACATACAAACCAGGAAGAAAAACATTTGGGTTCCAACATTCTTGCTTCTCTGCTCTGGTAAGAACTAGAGAAGAGCCGCATGAGATGACTGTCTCTTAAAGGACAACAGCCATCTACAGACTTCCATTGAAGTCAAATTCTAACAGAGTGGGAGGGAGTAAGGGAAGAAGCCAAGACAAAATAATTTGTCATATTCCATGAAGAATGCATATTGCTATAATACAACAGTGTTTGTGCTTACTTCTATACAAACATCTAAGTTTGTATTCATACTCTTGCAGTTTTCTGCACAACCTTCAGTTTTCTGGAGAATTTTCAAACTCAAACTTCATGTTTTTTCCTGTTCAATTTTTCCAACATTACTACTGAAATCCAGAAATCACGCTGCTGATTACTATTCGGGCACACAGAAAGTCTGCCCTGTTAGATCACAATGCCAAGAATTCATCTACTCTAGTATCTCTTTGATTCTCCATACAAACACCGTGTTTTTAATATTCTCACTAGAACGCACTACACAAGTTTTCTAATTAGGACAGACAGCATACTGCCAACAGTTAAACTGCCTTGTCTCAACTTTCTCACAGAGAAGCTCCATACAATGCATTGTAACTTAGGAAGTTTATTAGGTTGCTGCAGCACAGCAAAGAACTACGCATAAACTCTCCTACAAAAATTCTACCTTTATCTACAGAACAATTCTACTTTTTTGGCTGACAGCTTAGCTCTAGAAGATGGATTCTCAGAGTCAGAGATGTCTCCGCAGATCAAGTAAACTAAGTTAGAGAATAATACTGTTCCTGTTCACTCTTCAGTGCCACATGTGCACAGTAGGTCCTCCTGGCAGGAAGAGCTGAAAACAAATCTGTTCCATCATGTGGTGCTTTTCAGGGTTATGCAAGGAAGAAGTAGTAACATCAAGTACCACATTAATTACAACACTAAGTGTTCACCATTGGTCTGAGGTTATGTTACCCTTAAGAACAACAGATGAAGAAATGCCCAACAGTTATCACTTCAGTGTTTGAAGACCAAACCCCAGCAAATTACAGCATACAAGGTAAACTGTATTAACTGGATATAGACACTCCTAGTCCAAGAGATACAAAATAGAAGCCATAGCTTAAAATGTTAGCTGAAGCCGAGTCCCATAATTACTGCAAGACCACGAAGGTGTTGAAATTTAGCCCATAAACTGTGACTCACTTAGGTTTTTGTATCCATACAACCTCATACACCTCCCACTTTTAGAAGAAAGGCAGTTATTTAACCAGTCTGCCTGTACCCAGTACTTTGGAGGTCAAAGCATCTCTACAATGTCCCAGAGAGACTACACTAAGTACTGCCCAGCAGCTGGATCACAGTTCTACTAGCAGACCACACAGATTTAACCATACTGAGTGCTAAACACATGAAATAGGAAGAGTGTGAACTAAATGTTTTTTCTTTTTTTCAACAGATGCAGTAATTTTCAGTTTTTTCACGTTGCTTACTTCAAGTGAATGTTTTCTATTCACTTCACAGTGAACTGAAATATCCCCTTTTTCCTGATTTTATCATGTTCTTGAGAGAGTTGCAGCTGTTTACACTTTCCTTTGCTCATATCTCTCTCTACGCTCAGTTTTACTTGTGCAAGAGCAATCCTTCTGACCTTTTTTCTACTTACTAACACCGTGGGATCAGAAAAAGCAATCCATAGCCACCAAGAAAACTTCAGACTTGATTATAGTAACTGTAAGAAAATGGACATAAGTGGTCACGGAATTAGTGAAGCTACAAAAACAAAAAAAAATAAGCAAAGAAATCCCTTCTCCTTAACTCTTTACTAGACACTATCCCAAATGAGGCCTGGGCTGAATGAAGTAAGCACTGGACTAATGAATGCTACTAATGTGGACAAACGCAGGTGTAATATTTCACTGTTCTGCCATTCAGTACAGACATCTGGCCATGTAAGCACCAAAGGTAGTTACTCTGGACACTGGCAGACTATGCAGAAGGGTACAGTTCACTACTGGTTCTCTTCCCTGCTTCTCAAGTAAGCTCTGTGTTCCAAAGCAAGTTTTGCACTGAGGGATACACTGGGGCAGCACAAGGTAAGCAAGTTACACAACGTCAGGGCTGCCGTTCCTTATTGGGCCCCTTCCGAGAAGCAGGAGGCTGTCCACAGTGGTCCTGATACGCGCTGTCCTCAAGTGCTCAGTCCCATCAGTGGGCACACACACAGCCTGCCTATAGCTTTAGAAGCCAGGCTTCGTGTCCACCCGCTGCAGCTCACCTGCTGGTCATCTCTAAGAGGAAAAAAAAAAAAAAATCCCTATTCCTTACTTTTGTTTTTTCCTCCTGGTACAAATACACTCCTCATCAGTTGTACAGCAGAAGCCTCAGCACTGCGCTGGAGCTAACACTGCGGCAGTGCTCTGCTGGAGAAGCTGCATCTCGAAGCCATGCTCCGGGAACATGCCACACACCCCTCCGCGAGATGATGGCTGCGCCTCTCAGCAACCGAGCGCCGCGTACACCTCCTAGTTTATGTAATGCAGCTCACAAGGTTACACCCTTCGGAAGGAACACATAGCCCGAGGCGACGTATTCCATCAGAGCACATCTGGAGCAGCGGCGGCGACGGAGGCGCGCTCCGTGCCGCGGGTCGGGGGTCCGGCGGGGGCCCGCGCAAACCAACGGCCCGGCCCGGCCGGTCACGTGGCCGCCCCCCGCGAGGGAACGGGAGCGGCGCCCCGAGAACCGCTACGCGCCGCGGGGCGCGGCCGGCGCGGACGGGACCTCCGGGCTCGCGAAGCGCCACGCGCGGGCCCGGCCCCGGCGGTAACGCGGGAAGCCCCGGGCGCCCCCGGCCGCCTGTCACTGTCACGGAGGTGCGGCGGAGGCAGGGGCGGGGGAGGAGCCTCCGCCGCTCAGGTGGGAAAACACAAACACAAAGGGCCCCGCCGGCACCTGCCGCCCCCGGGAGCGGAGCGTCCCGTCAGGCGGCCGCCCGTCTCCCCGCCCGGGCCCGGCGGGACGGGAGTCGACCACGGCCGACACGCGGGCGGGGCGGGGCACACACAAAGAGCCGGCCGGGCCGGGAGCGAGGGGCGCGGGGCAGCCCCCGCCCGCCTCCCGAGAGAGGCGTCTCCGCTCACCTGCTTTCCCCGGTAGAAGAGGCGCTGGCGGTCGGGGCTGACGCGGAAGGTCTCCTGGATCTTCTCCCGCAGGCACTCGATCTTGGTCAGCCGGCTGAGGTCGTCGATGGTCTGCGTCTCGGTGCCGTCGATGGTGCGCACCTGGATCCACATGGCTCGTCCGGCCGCGGCGCGGGGAGGCGGGACGCGGCCGCTCCGCCGCTATCGGGGTGCGCGGCCGTGGCGTGCGAGGCAGGAGGGGAGGGGGCCGGGCGCGTCCCCGCTCTTTGTTCGGATCGGCGGGGCAGGGTTTTTAAATCCCGCGGAACGGGCGCGAGGTTCCCCGCCCGCCGGGCCGCCGGCGCCGCTCGGAAGGGACGCGGGGAGGACGGGACAGCGGAGCAGGTCCGCGCCGCGATGGGCCGCGCCGAGCCGCCCCCGGTCAGCGCGGGGCGAGGCGCGGCCAGGCGGGAAGCGCCGCGCCGGGGCTAACGGGCGCCGCCGAGAGCCATCTCCCAACCCCGGGGAGTGTTTACCAGGCGCCGCCGCTCTCACATGGAGGTCACGGCGCCAACGCTGCTCTCGCGAGAGCCGCCGGCCGCGGCCGTAAAGAGACAACAACACCGGGGCGGGGGCGGGGGGCGAGGGAAGCGGGCAGCGCCACGCCCCCTCCCGCTGCGCCCGGGCCGCCGGCCCTCGCGCCGCATTCGGCGCCACGCGCGGCCCCGCCCCACCCCGCGCGCCACGCCCTCTGCGCGGACCCCGCCCGCCGGCTGGCGCGAGGCGGCGGGGGGAGGGGTTGGCGCGCTGCGGGGTAGCGACCGTTACGTCTCCATGGCGGCCGCGCGGGACGGCTCGCCGCTCCCTCCTACGCCCTCCGCGGGGCCCGCCGTCTGCGGCCGAATCCGGCCCGGGGTCGGCAGCGCTCGAGGGGAGAACCGTGTTTAGGCGAGGAGTAAAACGGGGGTGCGCCGGTAGCACGCGAGCCCCGGCGTTCCAGAGAATGTAAAATCTCGACGCGGCCCCGTGCAGCAGTCCCTCCAAAACGCCAATTGAAGCCGACCGAACCCGTTACGTTACACGGGCGGACGTGTGTGTGGGCCGGGACAAGAAGCAGCGATCCTCATTTTTACCGCGGATCCGATGTCGGTTTACTTGCCGTCAAAAAACTTGGTGATTGTACAACTTGACATCAGAAAAATAGAGATCTGCCATCCTGCTGTGGTTTAACCCCGGCAGGCAGCGGCACCTCGCAGAAAAGCCGTGGGCTGAGATTAAGAGAGGTTAACAGTTAAAGCAAAAGCTGCGCCCACAGGCGAAGCAAAATCAGAAATTAATTCAGCACCTCCCATCGGCCCGCAGATGGGTGCTCTCTGCTTCCGGGGCTGCGGCTCACGTTAGCATCACTTGGGAAGACAAACGCCATCACTGTGGACGCCTTGTACCTTTCCTCTCTTATGTCACCCTCATACCTTTCATTGCTGAGCGCGGCCACGTGGCATGGAACGCCCTTCGGTTGAGCAGGGCTGGCTCTCCTGTGTGCGCCCCCTCCCAGCCTCTGGGCACCCCCAGCTCTGCAATGGAGACAGAGTGCGAAACAGGGAAGGTCGTGACTCTGAAAGCGCTGCTCTAAGACAGGGCTGAGTTATCAGTGCTGTTTTGGTCACGAATCCAAAACACAGAAGCTCCTGTGAGGAAAATTAACTATCACGGACAAAACCTGTACGTATATATACTGGCAAAATGGTTCTATGGAAATGTGTCTGATAGAGAGCTCAGTAGAAATTGGGAGATGGGTGAATGGATGCATCTGGGAGGAATTCAGAGCATTTTTATTGTCTGAGTTTAAGACTGGTAACAGGGTTAAAATACAGAATTATTAAATACAGGCAGGTCCAGAAGACCTGCATGGAAAGCACATGATGGAGTATTAGAACAGGAAATGTTTTTTTTGTAGAGGAAAAAAAAAAAAAAAAAGAGGATCCATTTGTTACTACAGTATATGAGGAAATATATTTTTGTAGATGGGACTGTAGAGATAGGCAGATCAGGTTCTGGCACAGAAGTAACGAAGTAGAAGGAGTACATGTGGTTATGGAGTGATTGATTGTGCTGGCCTGCTTTATAATATGTGTCCTGTGGCATGGATACTGGGGAGAAAAAGGAGTAAAAAATACTTGCTTGAGAATCTACCAGTGGATGTGAAAAGAGGCAGTTACTGAGTGCTTAGAGGAGGGGTAGCTGTTCAGAAAGCAACAACATCCTCTCTGGAGTAGGGGTAGACTGATAAGAAAATTATGGTAAAGCAGAAACTGAAAAGGGTATGTGGTAGACTGGAGTGGTAGTGGCAGAAGAATGACTAGAATGAGCACAGAACAGAATAAGTTAGCTCCAAAAGCAATGCCCCCTGTTTTATGACGTTGGTCCATCATGCTAGAGGTGGATGTTAGTGGTGCAGCAGTAGAGTTTGAACACTCCTGCCAATATTCCATTACATTTTTGATGCCATGTGACAGATGACAGCAGAGGGGCAGTCTGACAAAATGGTGTCCTGGTACGGAAGCAAAGGTGTGTCATAAATCCCTCCACATGGAAAAAATGGCACCCACTGAGGTTCATCAATACTTGCTGAATGTTTCTAGAGATCAAACAGTGGAAATGAGCACAGTGAGGTGGTGGTTCCTGCGTTTCTGCAGTGGCAACAGTGACGTTAAAGACAAGCCATGTTCTGGATGGTCACGCAGACTTTTATGAGCACAGCATGCTAGCTTTTGTTCATCACTAGTGAAAATATGTAACTAATGGTTGTGACTATATTGAAAAATAGCATTTTGTAGCTGAGAATTTTTTCTATCAAATGCTACTATTGTGCTATTTGTATCTGTTGTCATTTCCTTTTGCATTACTTTTGGAGTGACCTGTGTATATTCTGTGTTTACCCATAGGAGATCATTTATTTGTTTGAATGACTTTAATGTAGTTAAAATCATGGGAACAGGCAGAAAAACCCAGCGAGGTGTTCGGCAGACAGACAAATGTATATGAAGAAGAACTGGAAAAATGGAAGCATAAGACAAAGCCAAGGAGCAGAAAGAAAGCAGTGGAGGAAGGAAACACATGCCACTGAATTTCAAAGAGAAGCTGTACAAGAAGGAAAAGACAAAAAAAGATTTTATAGGATTACTTTTCTAACAAACTCTATGCCTGAGAGCCTTTCAAAGATTGGTAGGCAATGCAATAACCTGTGTGGATGCTTTGCTACTGTTTTGCTCAGATGTGCCCATCTGTCTTCCAGGGAAGAAGAGTAGAAGTAAATTGAAATTGTCCATCAACTGTACTTCGTAGAAATGTATCACTCAGCTCCCATGACGTCAGTGTGACTATTTCAGTGTAAACATGTTGGGAAAGAAATGAGGCCAGTTGACTTAATTAATCTGTTTTAAACTTAATGTAGATAGAGAAACATCAAATGCAATATACTTTGTTGCAGATAATGCAGCAAATGTGCATGGGAATGATACCTCATATGTAGAGCTGACTATTAATTCCATCACATAAGGGGAGACGGCAACCACTGAGCAAGAAATCCTAAAGTATTTCCTTTATTTGATTATTATGGGTAAAGAACACCTAATGTGTTTGTGTTACTGAAAATAATACACCTAACAATGTTTCTTCTCTCCTGCCAGAAGGGCTGAGACATGAGAAAGCGTGGGTTCTGCAGCAGCTAGAATGAGAAAAGACCCCGATCAAGAATTCTGGGCATCTGAGCATTGACTGTTCTGTCCCCAGTAAAAAACAGCAAGTGTATTTTTTTTTGTTTACAGTGAGAAAAGACCATGTTCTGAGAACAACACGAATGCGTGCCAACCCTACATCTTTCTTTAATACCTTGTAGTTGTTTATGGAGAGAGGTCCCTAGAGTTCAGGGAAGTGACATGAGCCTTAAATTATACTTCATATAAGCTGTATTACATATTTATTCGATTTCTGTTGTGAAAAAGGAAAAGAGAAATAAGGATACTGCATAATTTTAATAATCCTTATCTAGAGTAAAGTCAGAAGTTTGTTTCTTCATGTAATTCAGCTAATACTAGCTGTTACTTCAAGAACTAATTTATCTCAGTATATGCTTTTAAAAGCTACGTCTTTCATTTTATTAAGATTGCGAGCTTTTTTCTCTCAGGTGTCAGGCATATTTCTATAGTGAGGGTAACAATGCACTGGATCACAGCCAGTGTTTTGTTTTTTTGGTTTTTTTTTCATTAGTTTGAATTGTTTGTAATAGTTTAGGCATTGATATGGTATAGTGCAACATGTAAGCAGCTGGTTTTCTTATGGAAATGCAGTGATTTTATCAAGAATTGTTGTATTATAATTGTGTTATAAATCCTACATTAATGAAATGAGAAATGATGTAGTATGTTTTGTTTTAGATTTTTGTTTATCAACTATTTTGTATCATTGCCAGATCTAATGGTATTGCAACTTTTACTTGCAAGTTTCTAGCAAGATGCTTAGCTTGTGAGCAAAACTATCATGTTGAATGTAGTATTTATAGTTATATGGTTTATAGTTACAATATACATAAATATTTCATGTGTGTGATAAAAACAGCCTTCTACAGATATATAGACATGTGATAAATTATTTAATAGCTACCTAAGAAATGTAAATGCCAAGTAATGCTGCTGGTGCTTATTGGGGCAACTGGGAGTTTGGAGGTATTAAGGATGAACTCTTCATCTTCCATGTCTCCCAGCTCTTCATATGAGCACTGAAGACAGAAAATCTAAAGTAAACAAGTCAAAAACATTCATATTTTGTTATCGTAGAATCATAGAATCATCAAGGTTGGAAAAGAATACTAAGATCATCTAGTCCAGCTATCCACCTACCACAGATATTGCCTGCTAAGCCATGTCCCCAGATACTATATTTCTTTAAATACCTGCAGGAATGGTGACTCAAACACCTCCTTGGGCAGCTTATTCCAATGTGTAACTGCTCTTTTGGAGAATAAATTCTTCGTAATATCCAGTCTGAATCCCTATTGCAGCTTGAGGCCACTCCTTCCTCTCCTATCACTAGCTAATTAAGAGAAGAGGCTGACCCCCACCTTACCACAATCTCCTTTCAGGTAGCTGTGGAGAGCGATAAGGTCTGCTCTAAACCTCCTTTTCTCCAGAGTAAACAATCCCAGCTCCCTCAACTGCTACACATAAGACTTCTGTTCCAGACCCCTCACTGGCTTTGTTGCCCTTCTCTGAACATGCTTCAGGGCCTCAGTATCTTTCTTGTAGTGAGGGGCCCAAACCTGAACCCACAGCACTCAAGGTGCAGCCTCACCAGAACTGAATACAAGGAGACAATCATCTCCACGCTCCCATTGGCTACACTATTTCTCATAAAAGCCAGGATGCCGTTGGCCTTCTTGGGCCACTGCTGGCTCATGTTCAGCTGAGTGTGGATCAGCACACCTAGGTGCATTTCTTCTGCAAAGTCTTTTAGCCACTCTGCCCAAACTCTGTGGTGTTGCCTGCCTGGGGCTGCTGAGGCCAAAGTGCAGGACCTCGCATTTGGTCCTGTTGAACTTCATCCCTTTGGCCTCAGCTCAGCACTCCAGCTTGTCCAGATCCCTATGTAGGGCCTTCCTACTCCCAGGCAGATCAACTCTTCCTGCTAGCTTGGTGTCATCTGCAGACTTACTGAGGCTGCGCTTAATGCCTTCATCCAGATCATCAGTAAAGATATTGAACAGAACCGACCCCAGTACCGCCCCCTGGGGAGCACCACTGGTGACCGGTCACCAGTTGGATTTAACTCCATTCACCATCACTCTCTGGGTCCAACTATCCATCCAGTTCTTCACCCAGCAAAGAGTGCACGTGTCCAGGCCTTCCTAGTCTGCCAGGTTTTCTAGGAGAATGCTGTGGCAGACCGTCAGTGGCTTTGCTGAAGTCTAGGAAGACTGCATCAATGGTCTTTCCCTCACCCATCAGGCAAGTCACTCAATCATAGAATGAGATCAGGTTGGTCAAGCAGAACCTGCATTTTATAAACCTGTTTTGGCTGGGCCTGATCCCCTACTTGTCCCGCACATGCCGTGTAATTGCACTCAAGATGATCAGTTTTATAACCTTTGCTAGCACTGAGGTCAGGCTGACAGGCCTGTGTTCTCTGGATCCTTTTTATAGATGGCAGCGCACTGCCAAGCCACCAGTCATCTGGAACCTCTCCAGTTGACCAGAAATGCTGATAGATGAAGGAAAGTGGCTTGGCAATCACATCTGGGTGGATGTGGGTGGATCGTGGGTGGATGGTTGTACTGGGTGATCCTGTGGGTCTTTTCCAACCTTGGTGATTCTATTATTCTGTGATTCTATGATCTGTTATCTCCCTCAACACCCTCAGGTGGATAACAACTGGTCCCTTGGACCTGTGGAATTCCAGGTGGACTAGCAGGTCTCTAAATGTTTCCACCTGAATCATGGAGGGTTTTTTCTGCTCTTCACCCCAGGCTTCCAGGCAGGAAGGCTGAGTACCCCAAGTATAATTTATCTATTAGAGACAGGTGTAAAGAAGGCATTGAGAACCTCAGCTTTTTCATTTTCCTCAGTGGTCATGTTCCTTACTCCTCGTTATGTGGAGAGATTCATATCTAATTTATGTTACTGTCCTTTTTCTCTCTGACTCAGAAGCAGCAGCCCCTGCAAGGGGACTTTATGATTTTTGGGAGGATTTGAAAGGATGACACACTTTGAGGCTACTTAACACCTTCTAGAGTAATGTTATCACTATACATGTGAGGATTTCCCTGTAAAAACAAGAGTGTTGTAAACACAGTCCTATCTGAAATCCTATCCAGTCCTCAAAACGTTCCTACATAAGGAGGAAACCCAACAAAGCCTTCGGCTTTTCTAGAAGTCTGTATGTTTTCTCTTCATGGCCTTCACTTTTTGAGATTCCTTTTCTTATAGTTCTTCTTACACAGTTTCTTCAGTTTTTCTCATTGCAACAAAATGCTGTCCAAAGTGTTAAAACAGTACAAAGGAAAAATCAGCAGTAGGCTTTTCACGTCATAGGCCTAAAGTCAGGATAAATAGATTGTCTTGTTTCCAAATAATGTTGGCAAGCAGTGCTATTTGAGTTTTTAGAGGATGATCTCATGAGATAACTCAGCCTGGAAAAGCAAATAAATAAAAAACTTTCATAGCAATTAATAGATCTTCATATGACCAAATGTGAACTTTGCTGTAAGCTACTGTACAATTACTGTACAAATTGAAAGATTTCTATTTCCATCTGAAACTATATGATTCACATTGTTGATTTTTAGAGCTCTGCTACACTTTTTTTTTGTTTCAGGTGAGAAGCTCATTATTTCATGTTACCAGTAGGGTATGTGTCACTATGGTATGTACTGCACAAATACAAGACACACAACTCACGTATGATGTTGGGAGTCAAAGAACACACATTAAATACAAAGCCAATAACCTCCTGTTAGTCCAGGTAAAATATTAGTGGGATGACCAAGAACTAGTATTAGTCCACTTAAATGGTTACCAGCAATTATAGTTCAGGCTGTCTACAATTAATATTGATAGATCCACATTTTTCCAATACTTATCCCTTTCTTTGATTGGATGCTAATCCTTCCACTCACCCTGTGAGTCTGAAACATTAATGGCTTCAATATGGGCACTGCATTTTGAGTTCATCATTGAGTATGATATTGATGGCTGAGGTTTCTTCCTTATCCTTGCTAGCAGAAGTAAAACATAGATGCTGATGGTTCCTTTCACTAGGATCTGTGTATGTTTGTTAGCATAGTCTATATATTGCCTTATTATTTCATAAGACTGCAGAATATATTGAAATTTACTATAGGTTGTGTTTCACCTATGTTGGATGCTTCTGTGATGGTCGTTAGTCTGTTAATAGCTAGTAGCATACTAATGACCTGCCTATAGCCTGAGCACCCCAGTATGATTCTATGCCTGTGTGTTCAAGGCACCTGCTATCATCTGATTTTTCTACTTCTCTATCCTGCTTTTTATTGCAGGCTCATAGGTATTTAATCCTACAGAAAATAACATATTAGTTCCAGAAGGCAACAATTAGTTATAAAACACATTATAACTGACGACAATGCAAAACTAACCAAAAGGTAAAATATACTGGAACAAATGTAATAATCAGTAATAGTCACCTAGATAAATAATAGTAACACTATGTAACTGCCAAAATAGGTAGGTAATTGTTCATAGTATAAAGTACAAAGCAAGCCAAGAAAGATCTTAAGGTGAACCAATCCAAGACAAATCCAGAAATGTCCAAAGGCTTCAACTGTTAGCTTAACAAGAAGCTTGTGTCCTATTAGAAGCAATGACATGTTACGTTTATTAGGCTTTAAAGCTGCAATTTGAATGTCATTTAAGGCTAGAGCAAGTACACAAAACACTATGTATGAACTGGAGCAACATTTGCAGTTGCTCAGATTGGTGTCAGCATTAGGTGAACCTTCAGGCTTTATGTGTACAGGATCTACGGTTTTGAGGAGGCTCCTCTGCTGGGGACATGGCTTGTTAACCACTCCAGTGGCCATGCAAATTAAATAGTGCTTTTTTTGGGGGGGGGGGGTCCAAAATACAAATGTAATTGTACTGTATTTCTTAAAGATTTAACTGTCACAGCATTTATAGCATATTGTTATGCCCACCATAACAAACCATTTAAAATCAGTTAGAGAAAGAAAATTCAGCTTTGTTTTGTGTAACATATGGGTGTTCTGATGTCTGCTTGCACATAAGGTCTCTGTAGTTAATTACACTTCTTGATTACAATCTTAGATAGATTAAACTTTCTAAGCTGTTAGGTGATTTATATGACTGGTGTTCATGGGTGAAGCTACAATGGACCCAGACCTACAAAAACATAAGAGTGAGTGTAGTATAAAACAATATGGGACCATTCTTGGACAAAATCTTGGATATCCTCTGCTTTTTTTCTGCCTGTGATCCTCTGGGATTAAGCCCAAGTTTATTCTAATGCCTGTCCACAGTGAAAAATAAAGGATTTTATTTCCAGTCAGAATCTAGTTCTTTTCTCTGCTGCTTGATGCACCTATTCTGTGTATGAGTAGACCAAGACATTACCTGAGTTTATATTAAGTATATTTTGGCCAACAGTGGGAAGATAGATTAAATTTTGCCTTTGTTTATGTTATAATGACATTATATGCGCTGTGTACCGCATGTTTGTGGGGAACTCAGTGCTAAATCATTTGTAGATGACCTGATTCTGGATCGGGGTTTCGTATGTAGCAGAGCGGGGTTTCGTATGTAGCAGAGCAGGATTACTAGCGCAACAACACATCATCAGTAGGATAAAACTAACTTGTCTCACGATGGTTAGTTTTTTCTGTTTCCATCTTCAGTTATTTTATTAATAAGTGATCTACTCTGTTAACGAAAGAGCTACGTTTCAGGTTCAGCCTGACTCTGTAACTAAGCTGACCATTTAGAGAGATCTCTTCATTCTTTATGTAAGATAGTTCTATCTGATAAATTGAAATTCTACAAATGATAGCATTCTGAGCATTTACATGTCCAGTGTGTCATAAAGCTACTGGTTTTCAGAACACCGTGGCAGTCATCCTTCATTTCTGCAAGAATAAACATTTTTGAAATTACCATAATGCACACACTTAGGCATTCATTACATTCAACACACAGACAGTAACATATTCAACATACCAGATGGTAACTGCAATACATTAAAGCAAGCCCTAAAGGAGAAAGAAAAAAAAATGTTATTGAATGTGATAGTAACATTACAATATTCAATAAAACTGTTCTCGACCACCGGTGGACACTTATATGAGGAAGGCCAATATCGAGAGGATGTATCTGCAAGTAGTGACAGCATCACGCTATCATTTCTGTTATTTTTTATGATGCCTTTACTCTGAAATGTTGCTTATTCATCTGGTATTTAAAGAAACTAGTTGATACTAAAAGGAATTTCAAATAACTCTATAGGATTTATATTAGAAATCTAAGATACTAGAAATCTAAGATAATCTTGGATACATTCAGGGGCTTATTACACATGTAGGTGTAATAAACAGAAGACTGTGCTACCATTCAACAAGACCTGGACAGGCTGGAGATTTGGGCAGAGGGGAACTGTATGATGTTCAACAAGAGCAGGTGCAGAGTCTTACACCTGGGGAGGAATAACTGCATGCATCATCAGTACAGGTTAAGAGCTGAGCTGCTGGAAAGGAGCTCTGCAGATAAGGACCTGGTTGGACAACGGGTTGGCCCTGAGTCAAGACGTGCTCTTGAGGCCAAGAAGGCCAGTGTTATCCTGGCATCTGTTAAAAAGCATGGGCCAGCAGGTCAAGAGAGGTGATCCTCCTCCTCTTCTCTACCCTATCCTGGTGTGGCCACATAAGTCCAGTTCTGGGCTCCCCAGTTCAAAAAAGACAGAGATCTCTTTGGAAGAGTCCAGTAGAGAGGAATGAAGATGGTTAGGGACCTGAAACATCTCCCGTATGAGGAGAGGCTGAGAGACCTGGGACTCTCCAGTCTGGCGAAGAGAAGGCTGAGAGGGGATCTCATAACTATTTATAGTTATCTGAAGCATAGGAGTCAAGTCGATGGGAGCAGACTCTTTCTGGTGGTGAGTAACAATAGAACAGGGGGGCAATGGGCAGAAACTGCAACACAAGAAGTTTCATTCTAATACAAGGAAGAACTTCTTAAGTGTCTCCTTATCTGAAGATATTCAAGACCCACTGGAAGCCTACCTGTGTGACCTGCTATAGGGAACCTGCTTTAGCATGGGGGTTGGACTCTATGATCTCTGGAAGTTCCTTCCAACCCTTACAATTCTGTCACTCTGATTTTATTAGGTAACAGAAATAAGCTCCCATTAGAAATACAATTCAAAGTGGAAAAACAGAAATAAAAATGACTCCAGCTTTACGGTACGGAGAATAAGAATGCACATTATGCACTGAAACAAGACCATGCCTCATGTTACATTGTTGAAATCATTCAATCAGATTTTACCATCTGATCTAAATATAATCCTTCAGAAAAAATCAATGTAATCAGCTGGCTGATCTGACTTATCCTGCAGGCCTATCTATTGTTCGATCTAAGTAAAGAAAGGGTGAGCAGTGCTGCCTGTTCTAGAGTTAACCTGCTGTTAAAAGTAACATAAATTCTCAACTGCATACTTGAGCTGCTGCAAGGACTGTTGGTCATTCTCATTTTTGATTTACCATATTGCCTTCACAAAGTTTTCGGTTATGAAGGATGACTTAGTGTGAGGATGACTATGACTGTCAATGGTTGTAGTACATTCTAAGAGCATGGTAATGTCAGAATCGAATACAATTCATTTTAGTATTTTGCCAATATACTCTGTGGGTTTTTGTTGTTACTAAATGTATCTGTTCTACAGTTTTATGTACTTAGAGTTTTTCAGCTAAACTTTTTTACAGGAAAATGAAGTTCATTGCTTTGAGGGAACACCTTGCATTTGCAAATCTGCGGACCACAAGTAAAAATACTTTTTCATTTGTTCTAAGGAAAGCTTCCTCTGGCAGTGGAACTTGCCTCATGAAGTTACAATGTGGTAATATGGTGGTCAGTGAAAAATAGAAATGGAATGATAAGGGAGCCATCCAGTGGAATACTGTGAAGCACACAGACAAGACCAATCAGAACTAAATCTGAGATGTTTCTGTCTTCTTGATTTTATGATACTGAGTGTTGTCCCTTGTGTCCAAGGGATATACTGCATATATATAGTAGTATATGCATACCTGCATATACTACTAGGTGCCAAATCCCATTATTTCTTGTGTTCATTTTAAATAACTAATTTTCCCCCCAAAATGTGAAAGGTTTTTAAGGTCAGGATAAGGAGCTGCATTTTCTACAGTATTAATTCAGCTGAGTTTTGTACACTGAACTCATTCTTCTTCAGTTTATACACTGGAAATGGGGTTAGAAGTTGTTCATTCATCCCTTTAATTTCCATTTTGAAGTAAAGTTTTATTTTAATTTCTTTGTAGTTTTAGGTGTTTGAAATTTTCACTTAATCTTAAGAATTTCCGAAGTATTCATTAGTGGTTTATTTTGACTCTCAATGCAGATTGTTACACATTATTTATGGATGGTTTAAATCAGTTTGTTCATCTACCAGAGTAAACTGAATAGTCAACTGCATTTCAATGCTTATAGCAGCAGAAGACCTACAATCTAGAATAGTTTAGATCACAGCTCAAGGAGTAGGGAGAAACTGCTACTCTTTCCTTAGCTTCGGAAAAAAATTAATTGAAAAGAAAATGGATATCTTAATTACCAATACCATACCAATTGCTGATGTTTTCTTTTCTCTCATGATAATTTTATTTCTTGGCTTTGCTTCTTGTTTTGTTTTTTGTTTGTTTGTTTGCTTGTTTGTTTGGGATTGATTTTGGAAGTATTAGCAAGAAAAATATTATTTCATATCTTTGCTGGGATTCTTTGTGTGTCGTGGGAGGAAACATCAACAAAGAAGCCTCCTGCATTGATTTCCAGCAGAACTGAGAGGCAGTAATCCAAACCTGTCCTAAACTTATTCTGTTTGTAAAGGTCTGTGGGTGATGAAGAATTCAGCCTTTATAATAACACTTCACAAAATAACAGGTAATTCAGGAACATGTAATCGTTTTCCATGATGGAGCTAATAAATCAAATGTTCAAACTAAAATAAATGCTCTATTGTAGCATACTGTGGGAGATGGAGAGGTCAGCTTGACCTCGTTGAATGCTGATTCGCTGATAATGAGGTTCTGGAAGGGAGACAGAAGGTCTGAATAAGCAGGGGTGTTTTGTACCTAACTGTAAGATAAACTCTGTGCTGATTATGAAGACTTATTGAATTTGCTTGCTTTCCAGCCAACGGATTGTTAGTGGAAATGTACTGAATATGTGTGTTAGAATATAAAAGGCTTGCTTTAGAAAGTAGACATATAGATACAGCATCATTATCATGATCATCACAGCAATAAAGAAATCTTCGTGGCATGAGAACCCGGTGTCATGTTGATAACTTGCGACGATTGGCACCCGATGACACAGGGACCATGAACAGGGACTTGACCAGAGACTTGGCTTAACTTGAAGACTGACTGGTCCAGAACATGCTGAAACGAATGTGGCAGGCATTGAAAAGAACACGGCAGGCATTGAAATAAACACGGAGTGCGCTAAATGCATTGAGAAAAATGTAGCGGACATTGAGAATAAACATGGAAAACCTGTACAAGGGAGTGTTGAGATAAATGCAGCAGCCCAAGAATCCATCATTCCTAACCGTTTCGATTGCCTCTCGCTGGATGATGGTAAACATGAGCACTATGGGGAACAAAATGACCTTGGAACAGAAAAGTGTCCTAGTTACTTTTTAGTCTATCCTTAAATGACAGGGAGCATCAGCATCCTCCCCTGATCTACAACAAATACTTGCATGGGCCACCAGGAAGGATCCTTCCATCACCTGTCAGACAGTTTACGATCCAGAGACTTGAGAAGGGATTGGGGTGAAGTTGTGGGACACATCCACTGAAAGTGATAAGGTGGCATCCAGGTTGCATGAAACCTGGAGAAAAATTTTTAAAGCTTTAAAAAGTCATGCAGGCTCATTGTTGGTTACCCCTGGTCCGCCCGAAAATGAGGGAGCTGCAGGTTCCTCCTTAGGTTCAACTGCTATGCTAGCAACTCCCTCATTACCACCTCTGCCTCCCCTCCTGAGGGCCTCAACAATCTCTTTGATCTTGGAGGTGGATCAGTGGCCCCTATCCCAATAAAAATTGCTGCAGTTAAATATCCTTGTTCAAGAACAGCTGACAGCCAGACATATAGTGCCAACTACAAGTCCGTGGAATTCCCCTGTATTTGTAATCAAAAAACGATCAGGGAAATGGAGACTGTTACACAGTCTCAGAAAGATTAATGCTGTAATTGAAGATATGGGCTCTCTGCAACCAGGGCTGCCTTCCCCCACTATGCTACCACAGCCGTGGCCGCTTATAGTAGTGGACTTAAAAGACTGTTTTTTTTAACATCCCATGGTGCTCTGGTGATGCACCATGTTTTGCATTTTTGGCTCCCTCTATTAACAGTGGGGAACCCCGTCGTCGATAACACTGGACTGTGTTACCTCAGGGCATGAAGAACAGCCTGACCTTTGTCAACAATTTGTTGCCAGAGTTTTATCTCCTGTATACCAGAATTTCCCAATGTCTGCATATACCACTTCATGGATGATATCCTGGTCATTGTGCCAAGAGACGTGATGGTGACTGAAGCTGTGTCAGTATTCATAACAGCAGCAGCTCAGGCAGGATTGTAGATTGTGCAGGACAAAATCCAAAGGATACCACCTTGGCTACATCTGGGCTGGAGGATTTCGCAGACTTGAATCCAGCCTCAGACTCGAACTTTAGGTACCAAAATTAGCACCCTAAATGATCTGCAAAAGTTCTTAGGTGTCATACATTGGGAGCGACCCATGGTGGGAATTTCTACAGAAGATCTTCACCCCCTCTTCAGATTACTGGAAGGAGATCTGGCCTTACCATCGCCGTGACATTTGACATCAGCAGCAATGACAGCGCTGAATACTGCCATCTTGAAGATGACCCAGCAAACGGTACTTCAAAGAAGACCTGATCATCTTAACCACAAGAACTGGAACTGTTGGGCTCAGTTAAAATGGATTATTGTTTGTATTTTAACTATAGAGGAAAGAATCGATCATTAGTACAGTGTGTTAATTCTAGTTTAGCTGCTTATAGAAATCACTCTGCTTACTTTAGCCTGGGAGTGTGGGTACAGAATGAGTTAAAAATAAGGTTAGTTTTTGCTTTTCTCTGTGTTTTAGTTTTCATTCCTTGCTTATTACAGTGTGTTCAGGAAATGATTCAAGATGCCTTAAATCATGCTTTTTTCATTAGAAAAGAAGGGGGAGATGTGGGAGATGGAGAGGTCAGCTTGGCCTCATTGGATGCTGATTCGCTGATAATGAGGTTCTGGAAAGGAGACAGAAGGCCTGAATAAACAGGGGCGTTTTGTACCTAACCATAAGATAAACTCTGTGCTGATTGTGAAGACTTATTGAATTTGCTTGCTTTCCAGCCAATGGATTGTTAGTGGAAATGTACTGAATATGTGTGTTAGAATATAAAAGGCTTGCTTTAGAAAGTAGACATATAGATACAGCATCGTTGTCATGATCATCACAGCAATAAAGAAATCTTCGTGGCATGAGAACCCAGTGTTATGTGGCAAACTCATGACAGCATATATTCCATTAAGTTAGATTTCCTGTTAGAAATGTATCAATTTTAGAAGATTAATTGTTACTATATGAGCAACTTGCTTATAGAATTGAAACCTCTAGGTGAGAACTTAGAACCAGCTCTCATAGTCTCTTCCAGCATCTAAAGCAAAACTGGGCATGTCTGTCCATCCAGGGATTCAGATTTTATACCATTTTCCCATTCAATTGTCAGCCATTAGGAAGAATCTGTTCCTGGACTTCGGTTACGTGGCAGCAACAAGTTGTGTTTGCTTAATCCATTTGCTAAATTTATCAGCTACCAGAGTATGTTTACAGTGTACCCTGAAAAGGGGATGCTTTACTAGATTTTCAGCCCTTGAAATCATATTTCACTTACGTACCAATTTTCAAAATATATTGGTTTCAATACTGCAATTAAAATTGCTTTTGAGTTTTTCATCTTCTGCCAAATGCAGGCTTTAGCATTGTATGGTTGTGGTTCAAGCAGACTTATTCTCTTGTTGCTATATTAAAGTCTCACTCAAACAGAAGAGGACTGATGTACAATATTTGTTCTGCAGCTGATCTGGCATGGTGTTCAAGAAACACAGCTGTTACTAGGAGATCTAAGAAATCATAATTCAGAGTAGCATTTATGCCTGTCTAGAATCTGCCTCTGCCAACATTAGCAGGTTCCAAATCAAAAGCCTCTGAGTTCTTTCTTCTTAGTGCCAATTTCCAGCCCTGACATCCCACTCCTGGTGCTTTACTATTGTAAATGCCTTTTTTAAATGTGTAGTTCATTTTAATTACTTAGGCCAAAGTATAAGTAACATGAAAAGAGGCAATGTTCAACACTGAAACCTAAGGAAACCGGTGGTAGTGGTACTACTGTGTTCAGCAGTACAACTGTACTTTGTACCTTTAAATGCAGCTAAGCTTTAAGGTTCCACCGCAGAAGAAGGAGGGTTTGGGGTCGTTCTTCTGCTAGGGTTACTGGAGCTCATTGCAACTCCAATTATAAGGAAGATTACCTTAGTAACATCTGTATTTTCTTCATGCTGTGTTTTGAAAGAAGCACTCCAAATGTTTGGCAACAAAGCTTGGTGTCATAACCACAGAGAAGTACTGAGCTGTACCTTTCACAGAGCCAGGAACTTGCTAAAAAGCACCACATGCAGCACTGTTGCATATGAGGTCAGAGTTCATATTAGAATCTCTCACCCAATAAACAGCCCTCATCTACAGATAAATAGCTTACATGATAATATTTTCCTTTGTAATAAGATTATTTTAATATTACCATTTATTTATAAGCACCTTGGTGCACAGCCAGTGATTTCTTTTGTTTACTAACTGCATATCCCACTGTGGTATTATTGAGAGTAACAGTGGAATTACACTAATATATCCATGGATTCTGGATATTTTATCTTTCTAGATAAAATGTAGATCTGCTCATTAGCACTAATACTACGGAACTGACATCAAAACACTCCTGCACTACCTCCTTGCTGGCAGTGGGGCAATTGTTTCTCAACAGCTTACTTCATCCTTGTTTCTAGAAAATACTATCAGAGTTGTGAAAACACAAAGTAGCTAAATTCGCTCTTCATATTTATTTAGTAGTTTAGTCTGTGATCAGAGCTGGGTCCTCACTGAGACGTTACTCAATCATATTTTGTTTAGACTTTTATTTTAGGTGCAAAATGACAAAAGAATACAACTGATAAAAAAGAATGGGGTTATAGGCAAGAAAGGATAAGAGTTATAGAATGTTTCTGTGTTTGAACTCCTGTCTTCTGTAGGGCGTTATGCTTGTGGGTTTTGATACATTTTGCATGATTTAAGAGAAAGCATAGGGAATAAAAGTCCTGGGCTAAACTACTAGAAACCAAATGTCTATTTTACAAAAACCAAGCTTTAAAACTCATCTGACTCCTTTGATTCCCATAGACGTTATGCTGCTAGTGAGTAACTTTCAGCAACTCATGGTGAATTCCCGTCCTTTGAAATTCACTTACTGAGTTAACTTTGAATGATACTGCTAAACTCAGGGTACTGCCAGATGGAAGCTGAAAAATAATGACGAATACATTGAAATTATTCTTAGGTTATAAATTAAAAATAATAAAAAAAAATCATCATCATGAAATCAGAAACTGCAGATGACTAAAAGACAAAAGAGGACATAGCCATGTTGTCTATTTTCCCATAAAAATACTTGTCCCTGTCCTGCCATTAAGTCCAAGGACTGAAGCACAAGGTACACAAACTTCAGTGTGACTTTAAATACACTGACACTTAGGTTTCCAGATGGTTTATAATGAAGATATGATGTGTATTTATTTCTATGTCAGTTCAATCCTATGGTTAAAATTAAAGTCAAATTGCAATAAAGACATTTCTTTGTCCAAGTATCTATATTAGTAGTGCCTTAAAACTGAAATAGAAACTCCACTTTCTATTAAAAGTAAATTCACTTTCCAGTAAGATCCGTGGTAGGTCTCACAATCAAGTTAACCTACATAAACTGATAAGAGTAAAGAACTTAATAAGGACTCATGAAATAGTGTTGCAATAAGCTCTTCTTCCCAGTCTCCCTGACACTGAGAGAAGCATTTGAAAGGAGAGATCTGATTTACTCCAGTAGTGTTTGGCAAAATATTTTATGATTACAGCACTAACAAACACAAATTTGATAGAAAATTTGACTTGCCTTCTCAATTTTTTTATGAATTGTGTGTTAAACTTGCTAGTTCTCTGGTATCTGAACATTTACATCTTAATTTCTGCATTACAACAAAGGCAATCAACTTTTTCTGTATTAAAATAATTCATGACAGCTGGACTTAACTCTGAAATGTTGTAATTCAACACTAGCAAGACTGCATTCACATTTAAACCTTTAATCTAGAAGTGTTAAAAGATTTTAATTTTAACTTCCCCCCCCCCCCCCCCAAAAAAAAAAAAAAAGGCAACAAAATACAAATCCAAAGTCAATTCACGTGAAGTGCCTTGAGAAACCATTATTGAACAAAACCACTGAATCACAGAATGGTCTGAGTTAGAAGGGACCCTTAAAGGGCACCTAGTCCCCATCCCCTGCAATGCACAGGGACACCTATAGCTAGATCATGTTGCTCAGAGCGCCCTCCAGCCTGGTCTTGAATGTCTCATATCTCCTACTTCTAAATAACTGTTTCCTATATAAAAGCTCAGGTTGAAAACAAATCAAGCTCATACTTAATTGTTAATCACTTAGTTTCAGTCTTTCTAAGCTACCAAATAATGAAGTTGAAAACTGACTGAGAGACCCTGCAGAATTCTGTAGTAAAGCTGCAGCAAATCGAGAACATATGATTGTAAATAGCCAAAATCAAAGTACCCTGGATCTGTGGATGGCATATTTACTTCTACACATTTTTTTCTGTATGAGAAGAAATGCAGAAAAAAAAAAGAAAAAAAAAAAAGAAGTATTTGAAATGCCACTTAGAGAGTGAATGTGATGTCTACTGAGGAGCTAAAGCCTGCAAACAGAAGTAATAGATTTAGTTTCTGTGTATGCCCACATAACAATTATTTTACAAATACACCACAGAGCACCATTTCAGTTACCTGATCTTATTTGCAGTTCCATGTATAACTGTAGAATAACCTGAGATGAAAGCTGTGTATAGGAGCAAAAGAAGTTGTTTCAACATACCTTTTTGACTTCTTTAAACCACAGTTTGCCCTTATTTGAGAAAGTATTGTTGCTGTGAAGAACTGGCTTGGGGTCAGAGCCAGCCAATTTAAGACATTGTCCTTTTTCTCAGCTGACAGATTTTTAGACACAGTTAATGCAGTTAACTCTTCTGTTTGTTAGATTTCTTGAAAGAGGAAGGAACCACATATAGAATCACACTATTTTTTCTGTGCTTTTTCTTTCCACGTTTTTACCTGACCTCTCTCCATTTTGAATTTTTCAGTACGTTTCTATTTCCATATTGTCCCTCTGTCCTTGTCTGTTCTCTTTCTCCACACTTTTCTCTCCAGTTTCAATCCATTTTCTAGACTTCCTTGACTCTTTTTTTTCAGATACTTCTCACATTCAGTCTCTATAAAACACCTTAGAATACCTTTACTAACAAACTGACAGCAAAAGATACATTCAGCAACATTTTAGGGTTTTTTTAATCAATGTCTGCTGGTCACTTCAGGTACTTTCCTTGAGACCGATTAGTCTTGAAGCCCACCGCTCCAGCAACTTGCTGAGAATATAGAACATCTCATTGCTTTCTCTTTGTAAGTATTTTTGTAGAAAAGTTGTGGAAATGTCATTTTTCCTGGTAGCACCTAATAGTGCAGCCTTAATGCTGCAGAAAGTATCATGTTTTTGGGTAACATCTTCAATATGTAGAAGAGAAATCTGTTTATTACAAGAAGTTATTAATCTGGTAGTCATCTGTACAACATCTGGAATTTAGGTACCATTTTCAGCCAGGTGTATTGGATCTTATAGATATATCATTAATGGGATTTTTGATGTACATTCTGACATTTTAAATAAAATTGAAGGTTATTTTTTACTTTTAAAATGTGAAGTGGAGGAAATCCTGGCAGAATTGACCAGACTTCAGTGCAGTGAGATGTGCCTGCTGTTTCCTCTGTTCCTTCAATTATCAAGAATATTATCACAAGAAAAGCTACACAATATATAATGAGGAAGAATAGAGTAGATTTTAAATCCTGACAGGATATATTGCTGTTACTTTTTATTTTCCAGATGAACATTTCTTCTCCATACAGAGCTTTCTGCTCTGAAAGAAGCCCATGTTTTGTTTTGCGTTTTCCAGAAGATGGAATCTTTCAACTGTTTTAAACTTTTTCTGACAGTGAATTTATCTTTCCTCAGGCTCAAGCCCACATGCAGTCATGAATGCATTGTGCTTTGGGAGGAACTAAAGACACTTCATTTTGTTTGCTTTTATGTGGTTCCTTTGTGGCTCTTCTATGTGGCATGTTTGCATAGATTGCACTGAATACTTTGCTGTTTGGATTAAATATTCTGCCAGTTTTAACGCACAGAAGCTGTCTGGGAGTCATGATAAAATGTAGTTTAGGTTGGAAGGAACCGGAGATCATCTTGCCAGACTATGCACTCAAAGCAGGTTTACCTTCAGTGTTTGGTCAGATTGCACATGTCATTGTCCAGTCAAATGTTAGAAAGCTCACAAAGACTGCTTGAAATTCTACATACATATCCTTGTGATTTTCAGTTTATTTCAGTAATTCACAGACAGAATGGCCCTTGCTACTGCTTGTGACTACTGCTTGTTGTCTTTTTGTTGTACACCCTAAGGAAAGTTTGGTCCTGTCTTCTCCACAACCCCTTCAGATGAAGGCTTTTAACATCATCTCCAGGATTTTCCTCCCCAGGCCTCGCCTGCCCTGGGCATGCACTGAGTGTCCTTCATCTTTGCTCCAGTTTGTACTGGGAAACCCAAAAGCAAGAACAGTATTCCTGATGTGGCCTTGCAAATGCAAATAGAGAGAAATTCTTCCTTCCTTTGGCATGCTTCCCAGCCTTCTGCAGTCATTCCAGACAGAAGATTTAGGCCCTGTATCCGTTGGAAATTAGTTCCGCTGTGTGAAGAAAAGGTGGATGTTATCGGCTTTCGGCTGCTGAGATTTTTTTGGTGGCTTGTAAAATTTTTTTGGTGGCTGATGTAAAATCTGGGTACAAGTTTACTACTGCTCTCCTGCAGACCACGAGATGGTGCCAGAGACCGTCGGATCTCAGTGAACTCTTGTGGGCCCGCCCACAGTGCCCGCCCACAGTGCCCGCCCACAATGCCCGCCCACAGTGCCCGCCCACAGTGCCCGCCCACAGCCCCTGCAGTGCGGCGGGAGCGCCGAGGAGCGGAGCTGTGGAGTCCGCTCGCCTGAGCTGCTCCCGACAGAGAGGCCGTGAGAAGTTTAACGTGCCTATGATTTCCTCGGTTAGGAAAACTATGGATGAATGGAAACAAAAACAAGATGACTTCCCGCCCCCCCCCCCCTCCCCCCCCCGTAAAATCTCTATTAATGCACACACTCCTGTTCAAAATATGTGCTGCACGTATCTAAAAACTATGCTGAATATAGTACAGTGTTCTGTCAACATCAGTGGGGAGCTATGTGGTTCATACCTTAATATATCTCTCTACAATAATATGTCTATTGAAATCTAATGCAGCAACAGGGCAAGAGGCAACTGGTAAAAACTGCAACACAGGCAGTGTCATACCATTATGAGGAGGAACTTCTTTAGTGCAAGGGGGACAGAGCACCAGGACAAGCTGCCAGGGGAGGCTGTGGACCCTCCCTCTCTGGAGATAACTCAAGACCTGCCTGGAAGCTTCACTGTGCAATCCTCAGTACAGAACCTGCTTTAGCAGGGAGTTGGATGCAATGATCCCCAGGAGGTCCCTTCCAACCCCTGTGGTTCTGTCATTCTGTGCAATGCTGATGCCATCACAGTGTCCCATCAAAGAAGAAAGGTGACTTCCAACAAGAATGACTAGAGGGCTGGAGACTTCATATCAGAGAGGAGGAGAGAGAATCTTTGTCTATGCCTTTATTGTGTTACTAATTAGAATTAACAGAATAAATGGAAATGTACATAGTATTTGATAGTGTTCCTTTAATAGAAAATGGTTAACTTGAATTACTTACAAGTTTTACATATTTCAGTACTGTTGTAACTGCACTCAAGCTATGTCATTACCTTTTATTCCGACTGTGAAAACATTTATTAGATGAACAATTTCTAATTTTGATATCTAGTTCATAATCCACAGTTGTCAATAATGAAGATAGTATGTAACACAGTGCATAGAAGACATTTATATCAGGCCTAGCAATGTTGGGTAACAATCTCATGCTTTAATGTACAACGGTTTATCCTAAGCAGACTTTAATGCAGTGATCCTCTTGTCAATCTTCAGCATTTCTCTACTGTGAGTGACCACTCCCTTCTCCAAGGACAAAAGAAATCCAGTCTCTGGATTAATCAGCACATAGATCCTATGCAGGTATGGTCACCACTTCTTCCCACTTTTTTTAACTCCCATTGGATTAACTAGCATCAGAATGACATTATTTATATTGAATGATGTTCTTTTACAAATCTTATTCTAACAGGTCACAAATATGGTCAAAGTACCAGAGGCCCATGAAGCTACATATGAAGAATGCTTGCACTGAATTATTTTCCAACAAACAGAACCCAGTATTTTCTATTAGGCACAGCTTTTGTAGTGCAGAAAAACAAAACTGATATATTTATATTAATATTTTAATAATTATCATATCTGCAAAGTAGAAGTTTAAGAATATCTGCCTCATTTTGAAAATAAACTGCAAAGTAGTAATTATATTTTGTATTCAAATGTTAGACACATTGGATGAATGTGGGGTTTTTTTCCCCACTGCAAAGTGGGGAGACTGTATTATTAAAAAACACTCACTGGCATTAGTTTTGTATTTATGTCTAAATAAAACTAATATATGCTTTCCCCCTTGTCTGTTACTTGTTCGGGTTAGTTGGAAGCTGAAAATGTCAGTTTACAGGTTTTGTATGTGCAAAGTAAGTCTTGGAAAGATGAGTATCCATGAAGTGTTGATCTGACTTCTCATCACAGAGCTGACTGAATTTATTATTTTCTGAAAAAAATCATCAAACATCTTGACTTTGTATCTCAAATCTACAACTTTACAGAACTACCACTGCTGCTATACCAAAAGGCTTTGGAGTGTTCTAAAAAATATTGCTTTTAAGGTAGATGGTAGAAGTGCAGCATTCTACGTTACAGCCATAATTTAAGTATTGACTACAGAACACAATCAGTGTTCACTGAGTTTAAACACATTTTTTGCAGACATCAGCAGAGGTAGTGTATTTTATCAGTGTGCTTCATGCAAGCTTTGTGGTGAGTTGTAGCAATTTCATTAGCTATTGTGACTGAATAAGGTGATCACCTTACCATTGGTAAATGTCAGACTGCCAGGTATTATTGTCTCAATGAAATTATTGCACCTGATACACAATTTAATTTATTCTTTGTATAGCATAATAGATTATTCTAAATAACTTACTTCTTGTGTCACATATGCTTGTAGTCAGTATAGAATCGTAGAAGCATAGAATCATAGAATCACCAAGACCTCTAAGATCATCCAGTACAACCATTCAGCTATCACCAATGTTTCCCATTAACTACGTAGGTTTTTCCATTGTTACTGTTGTTGGGATTGAGCTGTACTTATGTTTCTGTCTGTTTCCCACCCACTGATTTCAGTGAACACTTAACAGATCTAGAAGCCATAAGTACTGCCTGTAGAATACTCAGAAGCTCTCTGTTCTATCAGCAATGGAAGCAACAAAATGATTTTTGCTGTTCTAAGTGTAGTAGTCCAGCAGTGAAGCACCGCACTGCTGTTACTGAAAGAAATATAATATAGTCCTGTTGTAATGCACATGAAATTGATTGACTGATGTTAGGATTCCTATTCCAAGTATGCACTGTCTGATGCACTGACAGTGAACAGCCTTGGCAGGGCAGTGTTGCTGTATGCTGTTTCACTGCAGCTAAGCCACAGCTCCTTGCGCAGGTGCATGACATCTAGCATTCATACAAATGTGTTCCCAAACACATGGTGTTAAAGAGAAGTGCCACCAAATGGCACTGGGACTGCACGCACAGCAGCTGAGAAGTGGACTTTTAATACCTAGTGATTGTGCGTACAACTGTGGTTTGTTTCCTCTTCTATTCAGTGTGCTTTGTGCCTCACAGAGTACAGTGTGCATGCTCCAAGGGGCAGCATCTTCCTCCTAGAATCGTGAATCACTAAGGTTGGAAAAGACCTTCAAGATCATTAAGTCCAACCCTGACTGACACAGCCCGACAGTGAAAGGTTGCTCCTCTGGTGTCATGTGTGTTTTTTTCAGTTCACTTACTCACTTCCAGTTTATTTAGTCATTATGAAAATCGAATGTTTCAGATGCTGGTCTTCATGCTGCTTTGCAGCTAAGCACTGACTGCGTTTCCCCTGGGGCCCTGATGAGGCTGCAGTGCTGCCAGGCTGAGTGCATGCACCCTCCAAGCTGCCAAGCTCTGACCTCTTCCCCTGCCCTCCTTGAAATGAGTAATGCTTTCCTCAGCTTTCCCACAGACACTTAGTCAGTACATGTACATATGCATTTAATGACTTCTAAGCGTTTTCACTGCAAGTTCAGATGAGCTTATAAGAAACTTATTTTTTAACAGTGGAATGTTTACACTGTGGAAAGCTATGCTTTTCCATGCCTGTGTGTGCGCCCTTTTCCCTTGTCCTTTAAATATACCCAATGTACTTTTCCCCCTGAGGGAGAATTCAGCTTCTGATGTCCCTAAGTCCATAACTGTGCAAGTACGATATGAAGAGACTGACTAGTTACCGTGTTTTTCAAATGTAGCCATTATCTCTTCCTACTGTAAGTACAGAAAGAAAAGATGATACTCGTGCAAAATGGTGATTGAAACAACAAAAAAAGAAGTTAATAATAGAAATCAGTTAACCTCAACTTCTTGCCCTCTCTGTATAGATTGCGATAGGAGCTGTATTGACACTTAGGCCACTGAAAGGTAGAAAAAATAATTTTCCTAAAAATATGTCACCTTGAAAACAAAGTTTCTCTCCCCATCAGGGTCATCACGATCCAGTTTGCGTATGTCAAGTGAGTGATCATTCACATGCAGAAAGTAATTTTTGTCTTCGTAGCACTGGAACTTCACTGAGTCTCCTTCAGAATGCATGATGAAAAAGTGATTATCTTCCTTCAGCTATGAAAATACAGAATGCAGAGAATACATGTTATTTTATAAAGCCTTTCTATAGGGCCTTATATGTTACAAAAAATCAGTGATATTGCTATCTTGGTATATTTGAAATAATTTTCTCCAGTGACATTTATTTTCCAGTGTTTATCATAAATCTTAAAAAAAATATATCATAAATCATAAAACCTCATCATCTGGGACAGATTCTATGAGGAATGAAAACAGAACAATACCTGCTTCCCTCAAAGGACTGAGTGCTTCCAGACTCACAGTTACATTCATTTGCTTCCCAAAAAGACCACTGCAGGTTTGCTCAGTCCTGTGCCTGTTATTTGGAATAGTTTAGGATTTTCTCCTGATCATTTCCTTACCTCAGGCCTTCCAGGTCAGCTGCCAGTAGCAGCAACATGTCAAGTCATAGCTTCTCTTGCCTATTTTGGAGTAATCTGAATATGACAGTGCTTATTACTCTTAATAAAACCTGGCTTATTACGTACAATTTGTACACATCTCAAGTCTCCAAGAAATCTTCTTCTAAGATCCATCTTAAGAGGGAATAGATATTGTCCAAGGAGCCCCTTGGCATGACTCAATGTGTATAGGATCTCCAGGTGCTCCTGGGTGAGGATGAAAAAGGTTACCAGAAAACACCACTCTGGAGAGAGGAAAGGTAAGAGATAGTCCCCAAACTCATAAGCTCTGAAGGCCATCAGCCTTTTTAAATAAGCAATGAGAACTCTGATAAAGTCAGAGGAGGTGCTGGGCCTGCCCAAAGAAAAATCAGAATGGCTCAGGGTAAGCCTCAGAGAGAGAGAGTGGTAAAGGGTTCCAACTGTGCTGGAGACTCCAGCAGAATACACCTTGCCATAGAAGGAGGAATGTGCCTTTTCAGCCCAACTGACAACAAGAAAGGAAAGAATATGCCCTGTGGTTACTGTAGAGCACAGAAAGTGACACGTGAGGATACATCTCCTGTATTAATTAAGTTATAATGGAATGCAGCTAAAATGTCTCGTCCTGATAAACCAGAGTGACAGCACAGTATCTGCAGCTTCGATCCAAAAATTATGTTTTAAAAACTGGAAAGCATAAGAAAATTTGACATTTAGAAAGAAACACCTTCTGGGAACTCAAAAAGGAAAACTGTAAAATGGAACCATACATTTGATGAAAGAATCTGTTTGATTCGTAGAGAGGGTGGGGAGAGAAGACCTTGAGGGGAATAAGAGAGGGAGAGCCTGCAGAAGCAAGGAGAGGAATCAGTGTATGCCATGTAGAAATTAATGCTACAAAGATGAATAACAAGGGACACTCAAATGAGACTGAACAATACCTGCATAACTGCATGAGGTGATGGAAAATCTGACGGGGAGGCCATCAGAAGATGGTTTGGGGAACGGTGTTGCATGGGTGGAAGAGAGGAATTGTGAGTAGGAGCAGCCACTGCTGGAAGTGCTGGCCCAAGGTTGCAAGATGCCACAGGTCCCAGCTCTGAGATCACGAGGAATATTTACAACAACATATTATGCAAGAAAGCAGGAACTGGGTAATATTCCATTGTGGCCTGCTAAGAAGGCTGATGAGAAAACCCAGAAAATACTTCTTCCAAACAGTTCTTTCTGAGGATAGATCCTATTGCATCCAGAAAACAGCTGCTACTGCAGCAGGCATGATCATTTGTACGACTTAAGAAATTAACAGGTGGTTTTCAGTTACAAATCTGTTTCTTTGGCATTGCATTAGAGGAAGTATCAATCTGCAGGATTGCTTTCACATTTAGTAAAAAAAATACACAGTAGTCATGCCCCACAGGTGAGTCACGGTGCACTTGTAGTAACATATGCCCAACATATGTTGACTCAACAGGTTAAAGAGAATCTGTCCAGGTAGGTGAATAATATTTCAGTGTGAGAGAGCAGTATCTGTGTTTTAAAATAAATCAGCACAAAAGGATTAAAATGAGGCACAATTATCAAAACCCTGGGTCTAACTGCTGCTCTCTGAAGCAGGAAGCAGCTAAAAGATAAGAAGAATCAACATAAGCAACATCTGATGATAAACAAAATAATAAAACCAAACTGCCATCTCAGCCGCCTCAGTGAAGTCACTGTCCTTGGGAAATACTTCAGATAAATGTGATGCTGGGTTGGTACTGGAGCAGGGCTGATGACACACCAGTGTGATGGCTCAGTACTTGGTCAGCATCAGGATGACATCTTTCTACCAAATCCCAAATACAGTCCCAGGGAGCAGACCGAGGGTGACCAAGAGGCTGGGAGTGACCAAGAGGCTGTGAGGAATGCAGCCAGGACAGCTGGCCCCATATCACCAAAGGGATACTTCATGCCGTATGACTTCATGCTCAGCAATGACATGCAGAAGACAGTCGCACTGAGGAGGGTGGTTTTGCCTTCCAAGGTGTCTGTTGCTCAGAGAATAGTGATGCTCTCTCTGCTGTCAGTCTCTGCTTTGACTGCTTACGAGAAAAGGAGAGTGATTGTTTTTGCATCGTGTAGTGGTTTTCTTGTTTTGGTTTGTTTTGTTTTTTTCCTGACCTTCACATATTATACTGTCTCTATCTTGACATAAAAGTCTTCTTACTTCTGTATTTCTTATCTCTCCCCTATCCCACTGGAAAGTGATGGAATCGTGTAAGTGGCTGTTCCAGTGCAGCCCTTTTCTTCTCACAGCTGGTCCTGTCCTGAAGAACAGTAGGGCTGTGCTCCCACCCTGGGCAGTCAGTTCCAGGTACATTGCACTTCCCTCCACGTGGAAGCAAACTGGCTTTACACTTTGCCATCAGAGGGTTTGAGAACAACACATTGGCAACATCAGTTATAGTATACACTTGGAGTCCTGCTCATACTGGACAGTAGGACACCTTGTGCAGAAGCACTCAGTAGTGGTGTGACTTTGTACAGGCCGCTTTGGCTAGGTGCCAGAAAGGACAGTGACAAATTGACCCCAGCCAGCAGCTAGGAACAGCAAACATGGCATTATTACTAAAGTTCAGAAATAAAGTATTTCTGTTGTCCTCACTTTTTGTCAGTTTGGTGCTGTACTTTATTTATCTTAGTCTATTTGACTGGAACCATTAGTAAGTCCCACAGTAAGGCTTTTGTCAACTGTATAGCTGCCCTCTGACTTAATCTCTGTCTTGATTAGCTTTGTCTAACTACTCAGTGAATTATAGAAGACCACAGAATAAATACTGGTCAGGCCGTAATGGAACTGTGTGAGCAGCCCTTCAGTTCCGGAAAAATGCTGTCCAGCAGTAACAACCTAATAATCTTGCATAATCCACCAGGGAACAACTTGAGGAGAAAGAGCCAAATCTAGTGATAGCATTGTTGACTTCAGTCACTGTTTAAGCAAGCACGTCAAGGCAAGAAGGAATTTAAGAGGCGTATCAAGCAAGGAAGGAAAGGAAAAAAAGACTGTTTGAAACTGAAGGAAGACTGAGCACTATTAGTGCCTAGTAAAAACTGAGATTGAGCTGAGAGGCTCAATGTTCTTCTGCCTATGCCATAAGGATACAGCTCTGACACCACATGGCTGAATAATTCTGGTCCAGACTTCTGAGAAAAATGTTGATTTGTGAGACAGAATGTAAGAATAAGAAGGCCATCACGCAGTAACAGCCTAGTTGAGAAATTCAGGTCAAATCAATGCATTAATGTGAATAGTGAATGCTAAATGACTCATTTCAATTTCATAACCCTTGGCTGCTTTAGAAGAAATGACTGGGGCTAACATTCCCCTAGGCATGTTCTATAGCAAGTGGCAGAGATTATAAATGTAATCTTACTTGGGCTAGAACAAACAATATTAATCAGCAGAAGAAATACATAAGTGGTTGGAAACGTTCCATTGTTGTCAACGTGTTGTGTGGATGTACCTGGAAGCCTTCCCTGTGGTGGAGTGGAGGAAAATAATACTCCATACCTCTTACTACAACCTGTTGTATAGTTACCCGCTTTATGATACGGATAACTATGATAAGCAAACTATACTATTGGCTTAGAATAACTGCTGCCCTGTTAATGCTGGGACTGGGCTCCAGGTGGGTGACCATCAGTGTGTGCCTTCTGTGAGGAAAGAACAGTGCATACTGCTCAAACTTCTCTGCTATTACCAGCATAGAGCTGTAATTCACGTTGGTTGTGGTCTGCGTTACCTGCCCACCTCAGTTGTCTGTCATTAGAAGCTTTTATTGCAAACTGTTATTTGCTGTAAGGAACTGTTACTATCTTAGGACAACAGGCTTATTAATAAAAGATCTTTTAATGAATATCGAGTGTTGGCTGTGGCTCCACAAGTCTTGGTTTCAGAAATGGAAATCTACAGCACAGTGGGAAAGTCTTTCTGCTGGTATAATGGCAGGCTTCACAGATTCTCATGTTTCTGGTAATTCTACTGGCAGTTTTCCATTAATAAACAAAAACGCCTGTCTTTAGCATTACTAAAAGCTTGCGGACAAAATACCGTGTTGTGGTACCACATAGCTCAGTCAACCACTTCTGAGCCTAGCGCACAATGGAGGCTTAATTCATCATATCAGAAAATATTTCTTGCTCATTGCACCCATTTTAGAAGGTTTACAAGAATTTCAAATTTCAGGCAGGGCTATGGCATCGCCTCTTGTTGTAATTGCATGTGATTCAAATGCAGGCTGCTCTCTCTGATATAAGTAACACAATTTCCTACTCGAGGGTATTCACAAACTGTGATGAGTAACTCACTAGATGCCTTGTAAGGTGTGTAGAAAATATGTTCTTAGAATGATTTCTTAATTCTTTCTCTATGAACAGCTCTACAGGAAAAGGCATGTCTTCTTTTCTATAAAAAATTTCCAAGATATATCATACAAGGAAGAGTCTAGAATTTGTCTTAAATTTTGTCTGACTTGTTGTTTTCTGCTTTTGTGTAGAACCAAGGAATGTTTCTGGTAGGTATCTCAGGAGAAATGTAAACTGAAGGACCCAACAGTTTTGCTATTTTTTTTGCCAGAGATCAGTTAATTAATTATGCAAACAAGCAAACAAGGCAATAGATGTGTAGCTTTTACCTTTGAGACACCATTTCAGAATGACGTCAAGCAAGAAACTAACTGTAATTTCAAATTACCAGAATTCCTCTCTGACTTTGGAGAAATATTAGAAAAGATATAAATTTTAGGCTGTGAATTTTAGATGTTCATTATTTCAGACTTGTTATTATGAAGTAGTGAAAGCTATCTGATCCCCGATAGCTTTAATTTTCCTTACTGAAATTGGAAATATTGTCTTTTCATCCTCTTGAACAGTCAGCTGGAGCACAGCCGTAACAAAAAATGTGTTCTCAACATTTTCTCAGCTTTTGATTTTCTCTATATTAGAATATCTGTTTAAAATATATTATCGAACAACTGAAGTATATTATCGAACAACTTCCCGTGCTTACAATGTGTTATCATTTCTATCTATAGAAGAACTGACAAAATCAAACTTTGGTCACCAAAATGTGGGAATAAGTGACCTGGCTCCCTGTATATCATCAGAAACACAGTGTGTTACTCCAGATTCATAGTCATCTGGTGGCACAAAATTCAGTCTGAAAGTGCTCTGGGGTTGTTTATTTTTAATTTTTTTTATATTAAATATTTTGTATTTATGATCATTATTTATTATTATTATTATCTACATTTTGTGTTTTTATCAACTCAGTAAGTTTTTGACACATGGATTCATTTTCCTTCTGCCATCATTATCCTTACTGTTTGACCCCCCTCAATCTGCTAATACACTCATAGGATTTTCTAGACCTTGCAAAACAATTTTCATGTGGCATGATTTCTTGTACATCTCCCCACATTTTAGAGAAGCTCAATGATACAAGAATCATGTTCTTGTCTTTCATGTTGTAATTTAAACTCAGATATTTTGGCTGTAGATTGAATAAGATATTAGTGTACACGAGTCAACTCAAACACATGGAAAAGTGGTTCATGTTTTTTTTTTCTGAGAAAAATACTAAAAATAAGTGTGTAAACATTCATTTCATGGGTAACTGTAGAAAAGTACTTAACTGACTTTTTTTTTTTACATTTATGTTTGCATACGTTCTCTCTCATATATAAGTTCTTATACACTGATCATAATCATATACCTTTTTGAAGTCAAGACCTCCCTTGTTGCACCTTTTCCTGTTGCCTTCTTCTGTGGTAGTATGATCTGGCTCGGAACAGCATCCCTTTAAAACCTGTGTTTATAACCATGCAGATCAGTAATTTTGCCTTCCCATTTTCCACTTTTAAAGCACAAAATTCTGTATTAATTCTAATTCTTTTTTTTTCCCACAAAGTTCACTTGTATTTACACTTCAGTTATCTGAGATGGATAAGTTTTTGTGTTCTCAAAATACTACCTGAGTATATTATGAATTGGGCTGGAAACAAACATCAAAAGAAAATCCTACAAACTATTCAGTGCCAAGATTCTATTTCGCAATGCAGCTGAGATTGCAGCATGCCATAACAGAAAACAAGCAAAAACAATTACAGATAAGGAGCACTGTCATCCCCTTAAGAGATTTCCTGTCAAGAATACAAAAATTACTCACATTCTGCTGGAAACAGAATAGTCAGTGATCTTTCCAAGCTTTTTACATACTTGCGAGATAGTAAATATGTCTTACACCATTTTCGGTCAAGAACTGCTCTTAGTCATGTTAAGAGATGTAATCTGGTATTATTCCATACTTTTGAAATAGGTGATTGGGCGGTAAAATCTACTGGGACTCAACATTCAGTTCTTTCTCCGATTTGGTGGTACACCTTTCATATAATTAATTTATGACAAAATTATCTCTGAAACAGAAATATCTTAAAAAAAATAATTATTCTTCCAAGAAAAGTAAAGAAAATTCCAATGTGGTAATACACTATAAACACAATTAATGTATCTTATAAAACATATTTCCGCAAAAATTTTAAGAATTGGATTTTCTAGAAAGTCCTGAAATGAAAAGTAAATGAAGAATACAGAATATTTATTCTGAGAAAGCACTCAGAGGGCTGGATCACCTCTCCTATGAAGAAAGGTTGAGGGAACAGGACTTGTTTAGCTTAGAGAAGAGAAGGTCTGCGGAGACCTCATTGTGGCCTTCCAATATTTGAAGGGAGCGTATAAATAGGAGGGGGAATGGCTGTTTACATGGGTAGATAGTGATAGAACAAAGGGGAATAGTCTTAAGCTGAGACACGGGAGGTTTAGGTTACATATTATGACAAAATTTTTCACTCAGAGGGTGCTGATGTGCTGGAACAGGTTGCCCAAGGAGATTGTGGATGCCCCATCCCTGGAGGCATTCAAGGCCAGGTTGGATGTGGCTCTGGGCAGCCTGGTCTGGTGGTTGGTGACCCTGCACATCGCAGGGGGGTTGAAACTAGATGATCATTGTGGTCCTTTTCAATCCAGGCCATTCTATGATTCTATGATAATTCCTTATCTTGGTATAACTTGGGGAAACAGAGCTCAGATCTTTGCCCTGCTATAAAGGTTAAATTCTTACATGAAGTTCTTCCTCAGACAGGTACTAGTAAGGTTTCTAACCTGGGCCTACCACAAGGAAATCTGACCTTGACTGCTCTTCCCACTATAAATAAACCAGACAAGACTGAAGAAAATGAGAATGCCCTGACAACAGATTCTTTCAAGTGAGGCTGATTAGGAGAAAATAATTACCCTCTTAAACTCACCTCTTTTCAGTGTAGTAGACCACACTCAAGGATTTTTGCAATGATCTACTTTAAATATTTGTCTGGATAGCGTAGAAGGAGGCGGCCAGGTTGTGCATGGTAGTAAGTGATAAGCAAAGGAAAACCAATTCAAAAAGGACTGTGGGAGAAATTGTTCTGCAGAGAGAAAGAGTGCTTAAAGGTTACAAATTAAACTACTTCTTACCTTCAGACAGAGTTGGTTTTCACCTTTGCTCAACAGCACAAATTCATTACACTTTAATCGCTGCATGAGGACCACCACATTTTTAGAGTTTGTTTTTGCTAGAAAAAGAAATAAAATGTGTATTATAAAATGAAGCACAGATTAAAGTAGTGAAGTAGACAATATTCAGATTCACTTTACATTGATGGGCACAGGGAGAGAAACAAATATAATCACTCAATAAGTCTTTCTTCTCAAAAGTGTTTAAAATCTATGACTTCATGACAATTTAAATTTGTCATACAAAAACTTAATTTCTCTCTGCAAAAAAGATTGATTATATATGGAGTATCAGATTTATGTGAATATGTGTATAAGTCCATTTACATATATAAACTCATCAACTGTGAAGGCACATTCACATTATTATGTAGCTATACATGTAATGTACTGGTTTATATAATATGTCTGACTACGCACACACCCCAACAGAAAATATAGGTTTTTTCTGTTTTATTTACTGGCTACTTTGTAGGTCAAAATCTTTCCACTGCCAGTCGGTGCACTGGATACACTTCCTTTTTGGAAACATTGGTTTCTTAGCTGCAGGAAATAAGATTAGATAACATGGGATAATTCTCAACCTGATAAAACAATCACTGGCTTTGTACAGTTCAAAGCCCCAGATCCAGAAAAACAAAAAACAAAGCTAGTTTTTGTCAACTGATAAGTGACACAAAAGCATTAGCTAGCAAAGAGCATTACCTACCATAAATATATGACTGCCTTTAAGATTTATTTAAAATAACACTACTTATGCTTTTGGAAATATATCTAGTGCACTGTTTATGACCAAAAAAAAAAAAAAAGAAAAAGAAAAAGAAAAAGAAAAGAAAAAGAAAAAGAAAAAGAAAAAGAAAAAGAGAAAGAGAAAGAGAAAGAGAAAGAGAAAGAGAAAGAAAAAGAAAAAGAAAAAGAAAAAGAAAAAGAAAAAGAAAAAGAAAAAGAAAAAGAAAAAGAAAAAGAAAAAGAAAAAGAAAAAGAAAAAGAAAAAGAAAAAGAAAAAGAAAAAGAAAAAGAAAAAGAAAAAGAAAAAGAAAAAGAAAAAGAAAAAGAAAAAGAAAAAGAAAAAGAAAAAGAAAAAGAAAAAGAAAAAGAAAAAAGCCCCACATGTCCATCACCACAGCAAGTGAATACAGAGCACACAGAGTTGCATAAGTTAGGTAATTAACAGCTTTAACAGTTTCAGTTAAAGAACTGTATCTTTTTTTTTCTTGTCACTGAGGATCTTTTTCAGCCTTTGAAGGATACTCTGAATCAGCAGAACATACTCATTCCACCGGAAGTATTTTAGGTTCCCTAATCCTATATGTTATTTTAGCTATAATGCTTTTATAGAAGTCTTCCAAAGGAATTTTCTCTGAACCAGTCACAGCATTAAAAGGGTGTAGAAATCCTTGATATAATCTGAGATGCACTTAGGCATGTTGTGCTCAGTTTGCATATTTATAAATACATTTAAATGTAGTAGAATTAAGGTCTAAAAGTCTTCCCTCTTCATTACGTGCAGATTCATCAGTTTAGATTACCTCAGTCAGTTGTCCAGCATCAGCTGTATCATATAGGTGGCACATCAGCATACGAGATATTTCATACCCAAGTCATAACAGTGTTCTGACTTAAGGGAGATCAACTGTCTAAATCACATCTGATAAATGTGACAAATAGGCTATTGGGCAGATGGTTGCTGGCAGGGAAAGTAAGGAACGTTTCCACGATTTTGTACACGCTGCTTCCACTGTCTGTTGGGCTCTGGTTGAGCTATCTATCTTCTCTGATTTCTAAAACCAGAGTCTAAGGGGTAATTTTACAAATTCATGCTAATACAAGATGCCACTTCTTGCTTGGAGTATCCCTGCAATGCAAACTTAGGCAAGTACTGAATGGAAGGGTCAATAGTTTATAGTGTTCCCTAGAAATCCCCACTTTACCACTGGCCAAGGTGCAATCGTGGATTGCAGTTCTTTCTGGTTGAAACTGGAATAGATTTATCTTTTACTGGAATAGTGGAACTAATGTATCCTGAAACATACCACTCATTTGTTATGCTTACAACAGAGAGGTTCCAAAAATATGTCTTCTCTTTCTTCATACCCTTTTTGTTTTCCCCTTCCCGTAACAATAGGTCTTTGCTAACTGAGACTCAAATGTCAGCAATATAGCACACATGTTTTTATTCTAAAAATATTGATTCCAGCTTGTGTGCATTCTATTTCCTTGTGCACATTTTTCTTCAGTTCAAGTCCTTATTCATAACTTGCTACGGCAAGTTTTGTGGGTTTTGAGATTGTCCAGTAGCCTGACCTAGATGAACATCTAGTCTAAAGAATGGCTTCTGGTATGATGTCTTAGAAACATTATAAACTCATTTTAAATCAGTCCCTAACAAAGAGAATGAAACATTTTTTTTCCCACATGAGTCATTCAAGTCTTACCTCTAACTGCTGGTTCCTTGCTTGTGAACAGGCTTAACCATGCTGTATCTAAAACAAATGACATTTAACAAAAGATTTGGAATGAGACAGTACCATACTTCAAATTTTAAAACATCATGATTTGAAGAATTGCTTAAATGTATAGTCTGAGAAATGGAGAAATGGTTTGGAACTGCAGTAGACGTCAGACTTCACTTCTTGCGGGTCTCTGACTTCATGTGGTGCCACTAAGACTGAACAGTTGTACCTGTACACATATCCTGAAGTCTGAGCTCTGAGTCTAATAAATATATTGGCTGATTGTCTTTTACAAAAGAGAATACACTTGACAAAATAGAGGCCAGTGATGAAATGTGAGGCCTTAAATAATATCAAATAGAAATCGCTAGGGTCTCTGGGCAGTAGATGTGAGACTCCTGACACAAAAAGAGTAAGATCGGGAAGTATCAGGTAGCCATGGAATGGGTGTTCCAGCACTTCTTGCATCAGCCTGCATTATGTAGGCAGCTCTCTGGTGAAAGCATTACCTGCTCAGCTCAAAGCCACAGATAATAGTATAACACGGAGTTGGATCCTTTTACAATACTATCTTGATGATATTATCATGAATGTATGTTTGTGGTATTTGTGTTTACATACACAAATATATCACATAGCATTTCCTTTTTTTTCTGTTGTTTCTTTTTTTTTTCTTTTTCAGAGAACAGCAGTATCTTCTGCAACAGGATAGTAACACCATGCTCACAGATCTTACAGATTTCCACTTTTTGCTGTACTTTCATAAGAAATCTGCCTATTTTATTATCTCTATTGTCTCATTTTTGGAAAATAAATAACTCTAGGATAATTGTATTTATTGTTATTTGCCTCTTACCCACCAAAGAAAACCCCAAACAAACCCTAACAGCTACTTCTGTGATGTTAGCTGTGGTACTGTTTCAGGGGTTAATTAGAGAAGACTTGCCTGAGATAAAAGAAGGTTTACGTGAAAAATAGAATAATTCTACAAATTCCAATTTCCCTGTTTTTCTTCATTTTGCCTTGTCCCTGACTGTTTTCTTTGCAAGGTGCTGCACTTGGGTTGGGGCAGTCCCAGACGGGTGCACAGACTGGGAGAAGAGCTCACTGAGAACAGACGTGCAGAAAAGGACAGTGGGGTTCTGGTGGACAAGAAGCTTGGCATGAGTCAACAGTTTGCACTTGCGGCCTTGAAAGCCAACTGCATACCGTGCTGCATCAAAAGAGGGGTGGTCAGAAGTCAGGGACTGTTCTTCTCTGCTCTGCACATGTGAGATCTTCCCTGAAATACTGAAACCAAGACTGGAGAAGACATGGAGCTCCTGGAGAGGGTCCAGAGGTTGCCATGAATATGATCAGAGGGCTGGAGCACCTCTTTTACAAGGAAGAGCTGAAGCAATCGGGCTTTTTCAGCCTGGAGAAGGCTCTGAGGAGTCCTTGTAGTGGCCTTCCTGTACTTAAAGAGAGCTTACAAACAGGAGGGAGCCTGGCTTTTTACACACAGTAGTAGGACAAATGGGAATGGTTTTAAAGTAAAAGAGATTTAGATCAGACATTAGGCAGAAATTCTTTACTCAGAAGGTGGTGAGCAGGCAGCACAGGCTGCCCAGAGAAGTTGTGTGTGCCCCATCCCTGGAGGCATTTAAGATCAGTTTGGAAGTGACCCTGATGTAGTGGGTGGAACTGAACGGTCTTTAAAGTCCCTTCCAATCCATTAATTTATGATTAATAGCCAAACATGTGGATTTCCCAATAATTTAAATGGAGCGAACAAAATAATCTTTTTTGAAAAATTGTTATGTATCCTTAGTATGTACTGTATTTACCTATTTTAAACTGGAATAAATGTTTTCATCTATCACTATCAATATTGATAAATATGCAATAAAATGTTATCTATGCTGCCTTAAGAACAGACTGTATAAAAGTGCATTCAGCAGTTTCTTAGGGTACTACACATACAGTTCATGAGTTTTGGTATAAAAAGCACACTACCTGCAGGGCCTTGTGAATCCATAGTTGATATTTCATGACGACCCCATTCATCTAAGTTGAAATGCACGGTTTTTGAATCTTCAGTCTGTATATAGCACCTCAGTGTTTGTCGCAGTTGAAGATCTAATCACAAATGAGTTGTAATTAATTGTACTGATAATAGAAAAAATGATAAAATTACATGATAAAACATGAAGTGTATTTTTATAGCTTTTTTTTTGCTTGATAATCAGTGTAAATTTTACAGAAACGACATGTACATTAGAATAGTATGAGCAATGCATAATTATACAGTTAGCTTAAGCTGCTTTTTAAGGGACTTGGTTGCTGTGTCAAGAAGGAAAGCAAGGATTTATGTGCTTGCAATTTACCCCAGTGAGAATATGGGATTTAAGCTGAGATTTCTGGAGAGTTACCCCATTTGTGCAAAAACCTGAGCTTGTAAAAACGGCTTCCTACTCAAGAGGAGCATGTATGCCTGGAGGTTGGAGTTTGGACAACCTGCAAATAGCTGTGTTGGAAGACACTGACAGGACAGGAGGAATTTGCACACAAAAAGAGGAGGGTGTCTAAAGTAGCTATTGGTATGGGAAGACAGAGCACAGTAACTCCCTGTATGGGGGCATACACAGGGAGGCAGAAGCAAAGAACACACTGTTGAGGTATAAACTTTCATCTGAGGAAAAGTAAAGGTGAAATAGGGGAACTGATTTTGCAGCATGTTATTCCTGGACTAGTTTCCTTCCTTTCATAAGTACCTCCCTGTTCCCATTTAACACTTTGAAATTTGGATCAGCATACAAATAAGAGTTCGAGGCTACCTGAAATAGCAGCCTTTTTTTTGCAAGAGTTTGGGGGGTCAGATGGGCAGAAGGGGAGGAGGTTGTCTGGAGTACCCGGCATCTCTTACTGAAAAAGGAAAAATACTACGACAGCAAAGGTATCTGTAGGCAGAGAACTTGTTTTTCACCATGACAGAACACAGCTGTGTAGCATCTACAGATAAACACTGTAAGGCACAATTTAGATTATACTAGACTGAGCACTTTTTCCTGGGGCAGGTTTGCTACTTTCCAATTCAGTACAGGGGTCAAGAAGTTTTGGTAACAACACAGACTTCTAGCGTAAACAAGTGCTGTTAAGTGAATTGTCCTTTCTGAGCTGGAAAACTTAGACAAGTGAAACAACAGGATACTGAAAACACGTTAGCTATGATATAATGTTCTGGGAATGCTTGACCTCACTGCAAACTTTCATTACTCTTTGTAAGTTGGTATGGTTCCTCTGAAATATCTGTTTTTCAGCTGAAATTTTGGGGGAAAAAAAAAAAAGAAAAAAGAGCTGTCTTTGAGAAGCTGTCTCTGTGCTGAACAGCAAAGACTTGTTCAATGAACAAGGATGACAAGAGATGCACACTCTGACCCTCCCTCACTGGCAGCTCTGACACATTCTATGCTGGATCTTTGGCACATACTTGGGCAAAAGCCTTTTCTTCACAAGTCTGGCAACTTGGGCTACAAGGCCTCCAGAAAAAGCATGGGTTTTTCTCAAAAGAAATTAGCTGTAAGCTCAAAAGAAATACCGTAAGAACTAGTACAGTACTCAGAACAGTTGGTAGGCCTGCTATGACATTCACTCTCTTCCAGGGAGTTATAGATGTACTTCAGAAGTCACCATACTGCATTTGGTCATATGAAAAAATTAATGTCACTCCTTTGAGGAGTGCTCAGTTTTTTAAAGCCAGGTTTTGCTTTGTTATTCCTTCACGTATTTTTATTTTTGAGCTGCTCTTGATACTTTATTTAGCCGATTTCTACCTTGGATTGTCACCCCAGGATTACAAAGACACCTTTCACCCAGAGGGAGAAGTTACCTGAGTTTTCAGCAGCTGCTGATCTGGTGCTAGGCAGAAATTTCCTTCTCATTGGTCCCCTTCGATAAGGAGGCACTCCGTATGGCTTTTCACGGCCTGAGCGGAGGATCATTTTGAAATTTGTTGAGAAACTCTGGTAACCTGAGTTGTCTCTCATTCCTAGTCCTGAAGTATAAGTTCATATTTCAGTTGAGAAACAAGTTTGAAAATGGTAAAATTTCAAGACATGACATTCAAGGAAATCGGGATAAATCCAATAAACATTATAGCTTGCATGATTTAAGCCTGTGTCTTAAAAAGCAAGAACAGAGTATTTCCAATGGCAGTAATTCAGTTGGGTATATCTAAATTTCTACTAAGAAGTATATGTGAAGTTCTGTTAAAGGAATGTATTGAAAAAGACTTACCTCTAGACAAAATAGGACTGGTTTATGTTAGTTCAGATTTTTAATTTACACTTTTCAGCCATAGCAATCTTTCTGCAGTTTCTGGTGGCTGGATTGAAAAATCATACTCTTTCTGTCCCTCAGAAGTACCTTGGTTTAAGATCATTTTCAAAGCATTCATAAATGATAGCTCACGATGCTAACTTCAAAATACTATAGCCTAACTTTCAGTAAAGACATGCAACTATACTGTAATCTTAAACAGAGAGTCAGGACAGAGAACTGGAGTTTGTAAACTTGAGTAGCGTATCAGAATAATTCATTCATGAATACAACAACTGGCTGCAAGAAAAAAAAATCAACCTCCAACCATTCGTATAATTCAGATAATTACTGATTCATCTACAGTTTAATCATTTGACTTCAGTGTATTCTGCATTTTTCAAATGATGCTGTACTTGTGATTACATCTACTAAAACAACGTGTTTCTCTTTTTGAATGACAGATGAATAAACGAATTTAAGAATTACCTCAGATAGATATCCTAAGGAAAGGTTAGCATCTAAGAATGGGAAATACATTGACAAGCGAACTGTCCAGCCAGCTAATGGACTATTAGCACACAGCTTGAATCACTGCACTTCAGAAAAGCTGAGGACAATACTTCAGTTTGAAGAAAGGCAGATTGGGTTCCTCACATCTAAGTACTTTTCTGAAGTCAACAGTTTGTGACCACTGCTTATGGCAAAATGCACATCACAGAAGACACCAGGCTTCAGTTGTTTACAGCACCCTGGGAAAATGAACTAAGTGAAGACAAGCATAGCTTTAGCCCCATAATTTTAGCTTTGCATAGAATAACTGAATATCAGCTAGGCCAGACAGCCTGTGGCTGTGGCATGACAGCTGTAATTTATGAAATCAGTGAGGGAGGTGAGTTTTGTATTCTAGTTCAATTCAGTTCTCTGATACAATATTTCACATCAGTTATTTATGTGAAATGGTAGAAATGAAGGGCTTCTTTCACTTCAGTTCTCCTGTTACTAAATTACACAAGGCTAACTAAGGCTCTTTCTTACTTTTTGACTCAGTTAAGAATGAACACTGAGTTAGCCTATGAAAAAGTGAAATATCCCTAGTAGGAATATATTTTTTTCTTACTTACTAAATTGTCTCATTTTTCAAATGTCTGGTAACAAATAGTCAGGGGTAGAAAATAAAGGCAAGGTCTTCTTCATCTTTCTGAAACTGCTTTATCATTGAAGTAAACTAAACGAAAAAAGAAGACCGTTTGTGAAGTCTTAACTGAACCTGACCTCTGCAACCTCCTCTCTGAATCAGGCTGCAGAGCAGCTGGGAAATAATACCAGCTTGTGGATCTTCAGAGGTATTACTGTGCTAGGAGTTCAGCACTAACAACGCGTCAAGACCTAGTTAGACCTAGGGATGCTCAAAAATAGGCATTTGATCCCTCTTTGAACATTTTTAATGAAAGTATAAGTACTAGTTTGACTGCACTTGATCAGAAGTTCAGAAGATCCAAATTCTTGATTTTTACAGCTAGTGAGATAGCCAGGGAACTGTCTTATTATTCCACTGACTCTGTCCCTCATAGACTGCAGTTATTAATTACAACTTATGTTCAGTTAGGCCTAAATGCTTATTGAAGTGAAAATTAATTTTATGAAGAGGTAAAGCGATGCCATGCAAACCACTGAGACACAAGGAGTCTTTCGTCTGGGTTTTTTATAGTCATCACCTCCATGAGAAGACAAAGATGATACAAGCTAGAACCCCAAAGAACTCCTGGGGAGGGCAGAGGAATTTTCAAACATTTTCAAAAGCATGCCTACGAAGTGGAAAAATTCTTAGAAAACTTTCTACTCAGAACAGTGGGTTCTGAGTAGAGCTGAGTAGAACAGCACTAGTTCAGAAGGACTGTACTCAAGTTCAATTATTTTGGGTTATTTTAATCAGCAGACATTTAAAATTGAGAAATTGTGAAAGTTTGTGTTAGATCTTAGTTCTGTTGGCACTGTAGGATAAATAAATCTCTCTACAATGATTTAAAAATATACACTTCCAAGCTTCCACGGCTTAAATTTCCACATGCGACCCAAAGCAGTGTGTGAAATAAAGACACTCTCATTCTGGTAATCCTTTCCTCTTCCACCATGTACTTACAGACATGCCACCTGCTCCCACTTTTTTTCATTTTTACTCATAGTTATTTCTGTTATGTGTTTTTGTCGTAATATCTTTTCACACCCATTTCTTCAGTTCATTAATTTTCCTCTTCTGTGAGGTATACACAGCTTGAGGAGGGCTAGAAAGAGGAGGTGCATATTCTTGGCTGCATACCTGGTCAGACACCATTTGTTTTGGAAACAGTGGTCTCTTTCATTTTGTTTCACATCCACACTAACTAGAAGGGAAGCAGAAAAGTTGATCTTTGTTTCTTCAGGCTGCTGGAATCAGCTACACTTAAGCACACTGGTGATCAGTGGCAACAAGATCACCCTGAAAGCATTGGAAGTTTCAGTCTTCTTCCTGCTATATACAACATGTATTTGCATGAAGGCAGTAAAGAAAATGGATTTTATAGAAAATGTTACATAATCTGTATAACTTCCTGCCCTTTTGTTCTTAGGCATCATTCACTCTTTCACTTATCCCAGGCACATCTCAGTACATAGAAACAGAGCTTAAAAAACTTGGAGTCCATTCACACAGTAGAATGATCCAAATATTATCTAATTCTATACTGACACATTCACAGCAAGTGCTCTCTAAGACCATTAGGTCAGATCTGTTTTTATTGTGCTGGGCTGCAGCTGACATTGCTAGTTCCAAACAACATAATTAACTTCTCAAAGTTTCTTACAATTTAACAGTAGATTAAAAGGAACTTGTGCCAACCTATGGTCAATAAATAATGAAGATGTAATTACTTTCAAATCAGCTAGTTTTTACAAAATCTAGAGACTCTAAAATAGATATAGAAACATAAAGACTGGATGCAAACTAGGCTGCAGAAGTGGCTTTGGAAGAGAAGCTTAAAGTCAGCAGATAAATCAGTATTTGTTAGATTCTAAACAAGCAGTATGGTAAATAAAATCTGAAACCGTGAAATCCATTCAGAACCCTGCTATAATCTTTCACTCGTGCTTACCTTATTGCGCCTGCTTCTGTCTCTGCTGGGATACTTCCACTCGGCAGAATGCTACTAGCAGCTCTGCTGCAGCCAATTTATTTCATGAACACATGGAAGGGAGCCAAACCTCAGGATAAGAGAAAAGTCTGACGCATATCTATTCATTTAGATCTTTATACCCACTCGCTTATATCAATATTTTTATGACTCACTGGTGACGGAATTCTAGGAATGTCAGAAATAGTAAATACAATTTACTTAAATTTTATTTCCTTCAAGTGCTCCAGAAAATGTCTTCCCTGGAACTTCATGCCATTTCTTAGCTTGTAGTTCTGCATAGAGCCTGAATAACCCCACAGATCTTACTCAGACATTGTATGTCACTGGTATTGTTGCTGCTGTCTGTTTCTTCAAAGGTTGATTCAAGGGCAGCTGCAGGGTTTCTGGCAATGCCGACTTTCTGCAAGTAAGACTGAAGCCTCAGTTGCAGGAAGCTTGAAACAAGTAAATTGCTCAAATATTTACCCACCTATTAAAAAGGGATTTGCAGTCTGTTGTAACAATTGTAATAGTTGGACTGCTTCTGGTATGAGCATGAACTTGTTTAAAGCAGATGTGCTGTATTGATCTGCCTATAAAGCTTATATAATTTTTTATCATAAAGGGCTTAGCTCTATCATGATCACATTTGCTATGTTCAGTTGGCTTTATCTATCTACTTCCTACCAGACAGTCCTTTCTATTCATAAGCACTAGATTTGTTTTAATGCAAGCCTTACATTTTTACAGGAGTGAACCATACATCCATGCACCCCCCTGAAATAATGGAACTCCGCTAAGAACAATTACTACTCCTTCTTGGCAGTTTTCTAAAAAACTGATATTCAGCAAATCCAAACAGAGCTGTACCTTTTATGCAGGATTTGTATACCATGTCAAGACATTTCTCAATTTTACTTGTATCTGGTGTATAAAATACCTCTTTTAGTTCATTAAGCCCCCACTGGACTCTGGAAATACATCAGGTCAATAGAAAGACTTCGTTAGAAGATACATTTCACAACAAAGCAATGCAGAACTTTGAAATCTCACACCTTTGCCTGTCACTCAAGCAGACACAGAAACGTGGGTATTATTCTAAATGTGTGACTGTTGTTTTAGTACAGGACAAATGCAATTAAAAACACACATGATGCAGCATTTTTAGAATACCCAGTTTTTGAGAGGCTGCTCTCGGGTCAGATCTGAAAATGCTGCAGCAGCTGTGTTTGTTGTTAAGAGTGGCAGGATTCAGGTTGCAAGATACAACAAAAACAGCCACAATGAGAAACTATTTAAAATTATTTGTAATGGATATGATCTGGGTAGATTAAGCCACATAGATACTGAGGATGTATCAACATCACATCTGACCTTACAGTTAACAAACTTCAGTATTTATTTTAAACATTTCTCTTATTTAATCTGTGACTGACTACGTCACTGAACATTCAGAAAACAGGGCCTTTCTAAATTCACATTAGTAGTAATCTTTGACAGTAAATGAATGAAGTTTTAGTTTAACGTAACTCAAAGCATCTGTAACAATATTTTTCTGATGTTGTTCTCATGCTCTTTTTAATAATCTTGGCCTTGCAATTACAGACATGGCTACATTGGGCTCCTGTAGGAAGCAATTTTCTTTGGAATTATCCCTTCTTCCCCTCCCTTGTCCTACCGTTTGGTTGCAGCTCCCATTTTGGGATCAGTAACGCTTGCAGAAAGCTCATCAATGAACCTGCCATGCAGCACCTTCCCCAGTCAGCATTTTATTCTACCAGTGATTACAGCATCATAAGCAGGAGCTATCAATGGGGGATTTGTGCAGGTCCTGATGAAAAACACTGAGTTACTGTGGGAGAAGTACTGTGAGGGTGACCATCCATTCTACTGGAAAGAGTGCCCAGGGTAGGACACTTATCCAGGAAACCCCAGCAGATGGTCATCTCTTTTCTATGTCTCTCTCCCTTCCTCCATCTCTGTCTCTCCTCCTTGGTGCCCACATCTCTCATTTTCCTTTTGTTCCATCCTCTCTCTCCCTCTTCTTTCTTGTTTTCTTATTTTCCTCCAGATGTGGCTCCATCATTAGAATCACTGTGGTTCATCAGTTGTGGACTGCACCAATAGATCTTCATTTACATGAACTTAGAATGCTTGCTGTATCCTTACTGTTACAACAGCTTCAGTCTGCCACAGGATATATTTTCAAATTCAAATGGATATCTTACATCAAATTATTTTCAAGGGGAACAGCCTTTAGAAAACAGTTCATATTTAGAAAAAAAATCAATGAAATTACTACACGATGAGTTTTAGTACTATCATCAGTTCCTAAATTATTCATTTTGTTAAGTCTTTTAACAGAAGAGCTTGTACAAACCTTCTTAAACTTTTCATTATCATGCTTTTTATTATACCAGGTGATGCTTAATGTTTTATGGATGACAGAGCAGTGAAAACAACATACAAGTTAAGCCTTATCTACATTAATGAGATATAGGAAGTTTTAGGATGGAAAATAACACGGAGAACAACTGCATAATACTTAAATACTTTTTTAATGCAAAAAGGCGATAGTCTACAGAAAGTTGGTATTTTCAGTAATAACAAAAAGGAAATGTTTCTGGTACAATATGCAGTTGCTTGATTATTGAAGAAAAAGTAAATATCAGCAAATACATTTTATCAGCCAATAAATTTTGCAAAGAGTTTGCAGGAGAAATAATTCAAAGTCTCTCAAACAGCAATAAAATTAAAGCATAGGCAATGGACCATACTAGAAACAGAGATCTGATGTAAACATTTATTTCAACATGTGTGTATTGCCAGATTTACACTGGAGAAAAGTTTGATGGCAAAAAGTGCCATTCTAAAGAAAGCCCATCCTATGTATTTTCAGTGAAAAGGACGGAAAATGTTCAATCAGATGTGAAACATAGGAATTTCAGATTTTGAAGATAACGGGTTAAAAATTCAAAGTTAGCTCTAGTTTTGAATAAAGAATTTCTAATCCAAAACCCAGTGGCTTATTAGAGAACATAGATTATATTTTCATTATACCAGAACGTGAATTAATATTTGTAGCAGAACTTCCTGTTTTACTTCACACTGGGGTCTTTTCTCCCCCAGAGTCACGAAGACACCAAATTCAATATATCTAGCAGCTTATTGAAACAAACTGACACAGCAATCTGACAGGACATTTCTTTTTCCTGGAAACTGTAGGCTTTTTTAAATATGTTAAGTATATTTCAATATTAGAATGTAACAGTCAACTTTATCTTACTTCATATCCTGTTCTCATGGCATGCCAAAGACATATATAGGACTTATCTGAGTCTACTGTCTACTATCTATTGCTCCCAGTACTTCCAAACTGTCCTTAAATAATTCTACAGTGAAGATTTCTACTGTCCAGAACATCACGTACTTAATTAAACCAACATGTATTTCTCTATACAGCAGAAGACTATTGACTTAGTAATGCCTGTGTTGACAACTGCTGCAGAGAAATGGCTGTTCCTTAAAACACACCCACAGGAGTGAAAAACTGCTATATAAATGGAAGCTATTTCTTCTCAAATTCCATTTTGCTATTTGATATTTCTCAAAGTCTAGAGCTCTTACACTGGATGTTACTGCAATTGCTTTTTACTCATTATGGGTTACATCAGTTTTGGTGCTTTCAGGAATTATAGAAGGGTTTTGTCTCTTGAACCTGAGATGACAAACATTACACTTTGTTCCTTCTCTAGGGAGCACATGGGTATGCAGATGAAGCTGAGCAAAAGCAGTCCATTGTATGGCAGTATGCTGAAATAGACAGCACACATCTTTCCATCGCATACAGAAAACCTGGAGGCTGTCAGGATATCTTCCAGTACCACAACAGGTTCTCCTTCATCAAGGCAAAAATGAGACACATTAACTTTGGCTTTAGCCATTATGTTTCTAGGGATCTTGGGAGTGACACAGTATAAAGAGACTTTCTAAAAGTTTGCATATTCTTATTAAAAGTTATAGGAAGGGAGGCCAATTTGTATCATTATGAAGAAGTATTTTCTTGTTTACTTAGTCCTATTGATTTCAATGAGGATTTTCAGTAAGAGGCAATGAAGACACAGGTTCAGAAGGATCCAGCTGAGGAACTTTGAAAACAACAGGCTGTACACAAGCCCTGTGTGAGTTAACAGAGTGCATCCACAAGTGCTGAGGGAACTCACAGACATCACTGTGAGGCCATGCTTCCTTTGAAAATTCATGGGAAATGGGAGAAGTTCCCGAGGACTGGAAGAGAGCAAATGCCACTCCTGTCTCCAAGAGGAACCAATGACAGATCCTTTGAAGTAAAGACCAGTCAGCTTCACCTTGATCCCAGTGAAGGCAATGTAGCAAATAATATTAGAAGGCGTTTCTAAACTTTATGAAGGACAAAGTGGTGACTGGGAGTAGACAGGATGGGTTCACAGCAATAAAATCACCTTTATTCTGCTGATCACGACATTCTGGGCCTGGTGATTCAGTGTCCAACCCACGTCACTGTCTGCCCATTCACCCTGTAATTCAGCATCTTGTCTGTGAGGATCTCATGGGAGACCCAACAGAAATCCACTGCTCTTCACACATCCAGCAGGCTAGTCACTTCACAGAAATTTATAAAGCTGATCAAGTATGACTTCTCTTTGGTGAATTGCTGCTGACTATTACTAATGATGTTTTTCTCCTTCATATGCCTGAAAATGCTTTCTGGGATCACATTTCCAAGGTTCAAATTGATGCTGACTGGCCTTTTACTCCTCAGATCCTCCTTCTTGCCTTTCTCGAAGCTAGAAGTGGCATCTGTTTTGCTTCAGACTTTGGACACTTCTCTCAGCTGCCAGAATCAATGAAAGATGATAAAGTGTGGCCTCACAATGACATCTGCTGGCTCTCAGCACTGCAGTTGCAGCTCGTCAGGGCCTGCAAGTATGTTTAAGTAAGCATTTCCTGACCTGACCACTTTTCACAAAGAGTGTAACGACACTTGTTCCAGCCTTTCCATCTGTCTCCAAGACCTGAGTTCTTGAAGGTCAGTGTTGCCAGTAGATTGAGGCAAAGAAAGCATTCAGTACTTTGCTGTTTTTCCTGTCCTATGTAACCAGGTCCTCATCTCATTCAGCCCACATTCTCTCTTGTCCATAGAAGCTTTCCTGCTGCTTTTGACATCTCTGTTCAGATTCAACTCCTTTAGAGCTCTAGCTTTCCTAATGTCATCACTGAGTATTTGAACAGTCTCTGTGTTCTCTGCAGGTTACTCATTCTTGCTTCCACCCTCTGTATGCTTCACTTTTGTTTGTACACGAATTCCTTCTTAATTCAAGCAGACGTTATGACCTTTTTGCCTGACTTCCTCTTTGTTGAGATTAACCTCTCTTGAGCTGGGATGAAGTCACCCTCCCAGCTGGGGGCCCCTCGGCTGGAAAGCTACTTGCTGGAATTGAGCAGGTTGTCTAGAGCAGATTTAGAAAGACTGTCTAACACCTACAGTTTTAGTCATGGCCCAGACATCATATGTCTTAGACTCTGTAGAACATGGTCTTTATAGCTAGTGATTATAAAGGAAGTGAATGGGAAATGTTTTAGTCATCTAAACGTTAGCTTTTTGTATACTTTTAATGTCCTCACTTTCAATCTCTCTTTGCTATTGTACTTTTTTCTCCACTCTTCTGCAATGAAAAATGGAAATGGCTGCCATTCCTAAAATACTGGAACAATGAAAAACAAATTTCAGCTTTTCAATACAATATTGAAAACAATGACTGCAAAAATTTCAGCATAAATAAATGAAAAGTGTGTGAAACAATCTAGTGGCTGCCTTTCTCATGCTGGGCAGCTGTAGATGAAATATTCAAAGTTGGAGATTACTAAGTCCCTGTTAGTTTTATTTCCTAAAGAACTGAGGCTTAAGCAATTGTGCTGTCTGTCTGTACTTCTGCCCTCTTCAGTCACTTTTGAACATGCTGGATTATTTTGACCAAGTTTGCTGAGGACATGGAAGAAGGGGCAAGCTTAGTTGAAAAAGTACACATTCATGAACATTTTGTGAAGATCAGTAGCTGGATAGCTGGGAGGGAGATTCTGAAATGCATAACTGAATGAAAAACTGCAGCCTGATCTCAACTGTTATCCTTTTTCTTTGACTGAGGAGTTAGTTACTCAATTTGTATATACTGGCTGGCCAGCTGCAACAATAAATGACAACCCACAGTGAATATAAATACTGGGTTTGATGTTAGAACTAAAGAGATTAGGGTTTCTACACTTTTTGATTATTTGACATGCTCACTCACTTGCTCACCTTCAGCATCATTCCCTGCAGTCCCAGCTTGCTTTCTCTGCAGGAAGGTCTCTGTTCGTCCAGAATGGCTGTGCAGAAAGTCATGTTGGTTCACTCTGAGCTGCCTCCTGCAGCCTCCAGTTTTGGAAACATAGTAAAATTTTACTTCTGCTTTACCCCCTGTTGCTAAAAAAGACATGTAAAAGATATCTGTAGTTTTTCAGACATCTATGCTGCAATACTTTGGGTGCAAAACAGCTTGCAGCTTCAAGAACTCAGAAAAAGAGAATGCCTCTACAGCTTAAAACTCAAGGATGCTTTCTTTGTCAGTTTATATAACTACTCTGCAATGAGAGTGGTATTAACAACAGGAAGCAACACTGTGTCCCTAAATGGGAGGAAGATCCCTAATGGCAGTGTAATGTGTGAGAGCGTGAAAAAGATCATCAGAATTCATCTGGAACATTTTGAAGAAATGGACTATTTTCACCTGCCAGAGGCCACTCACCAAGAACTGCTGCACAGCTGACAAAAAGGAAACCTTGGATGGCAGATCCTCAAGAGAAAAGAACTTTGGCAGTGTTTTTACTGTTCTTCCTAACCTGGTTCTGTACTGTTACAGTAGAAATCACCATTTTTTCTTCATCCCACAACTTGACACAGGTAGCTTCAGACCTGCAGCAAAATCTCCCAGTGGTTCATACACACATTATAATTCAACCAACCTAAATGATTCTCTGACTGTTATGGAACAGTACTATCTTCTTAATAAGAAGGCTATTGTTCATTTAAAAAGTTGGAATAGACAACAGCCGGAGCTAGAAAAAGAATGTGAATTCATTAAGTTTGGAGTAGTTTTAGGTAAGCTATTTCACACATTCTGAGAATTATGTATAGATCTTTGAGGATGTGTATATTACGTGTTGTAAAAGAAAAACAATGACAGCAGATAAAATACAGAGTTGAAACTTACTTATGTGTCTTGTAATGCAATATATTCTATAAAATTAGTAGGCACTAGATGTTCATTTATGGCTTAATAACACTGACTCCAGTCGAAGTCAAATGTAAAGGCAGTGTCAGGCCAGGACGTAACATAAATACTTTGTAATAATACCCAAGTCGAGAAAGTGCCTTCATTTCTGAGAAGGCTAAATATTGACATTGTCAATGGGTGCCTTGGTGCGCTACAAATCTAGTTTTAACATTGACTGCCAGAACTTTCAGTGGACAAATTAACTGATATTTCAGAAGAACAGATGATTTGTTGAAGTGACAGACATAGCAGGTTTGGGACAGCCCCTGATAAAAGCACTAGCTGCAACAGCACCGATATAGTAAGTGCTAGCAAAAATACATGCCATCCCAGTTATTCTTTACAAAGAGGTGAGGCACAGGGCTTACCAAGATGTCCTTATCTTGATGGAGTAAGAGGAGTGCAGCTTCCCATCACTTATTTATCTTCAGTCTCTTTTCCTTTCTCTTCCCCTTCTCTTATCCACTCTGCTTCCCTGGATAACTTTCCTTATATGCTAAACTTCATCTGTTTCCCTCCCCAGGGTGATGTTCAACACAATTTGAGTGGAGAGCTGAGAACAACAGTCACGTATGTTTAGCATGTTCTTAAAGCTCGTTATAATTCTCAGAGTTAAATTTTAATTTCAAGGTTAAAGAAGCAAAAGTTTCACTGTGGGCACTGTGGCCTTGGAGATTCTTTGTTGAAACTGTTTAACTTCTTATTCCTGCAACCTTTTGCCAGGACTGTCTTGCCACTGCCACACTCCCCTCGTTTGGCTGTTTTTCTCACCAGCCTTGCAGTCTTCTACCTCACAGTTTATGCAAGAAATAAGCAGGTGCCTGCATTTTATCGCCTTTTGTGAAAATCTCACATGCCTTTAGAAACTGTGGATGCCTTCATACTCAGCCAGAAATACTCTCTTCAGATGCCTGAACTTGACCTGCTAAGTTCCACTTTACACAGCAGTCAGAGGTAGGGGATACTGGCCATGTCTGATAGGTGCCTTTTATCCTTTACAAGATTATCTTCTATCCTTTGTTAACTGCAACCACAGTTTACACTGCTTTTTTGTTTGTTTGTTTTCTGTTTGTTTTTGTTGGTTTGATTGTTTAACTGGAAGAAAATTTGTTCCAAAGCATAACTCACATTTCTCCCTCATAGTAAACCCTTATCCATCTGATACTTGAAGTTTCCCCTAAAAATTCATGCATTGTGGATAACAGTAAAATTGCGTTTCTTGCCATTTTTTCCCGGTAACATAAAGATGAGCTCATTCCACCTACCATTCTGTCTGTCAGAGAACATCATGCAGACCCACATTTTCAATTTCTTTTTAATTGTTCAAATGATACAGATCTGTTCAATGGCATTTTACAAACTTGTATATCTAATTCTTTTTTCTTTTCTTTTTTTTTTTTTTTTTGAAAGACATGACTATATGCCTACTTCAAGTGTTAAATTCAGCAACTACATTTATTCTTAACTATGATTCTTTTGATATGTGAGTGATAGCTCCTACAGTTAATACCTGATGTGGCAAAACACAACTCTCTTTTATCACTGTTACATATTTTCTACATTTCCTGTTTGCTTTTGCTGGCATTGGTGTTCCAAGTCTAAATGAAAGTAGGACATGGTTTTAATGCCACAGTGCACTCATGTGGCAAGACTTTCAAGTACATCAATGGGCTATTTTGAGATTGGTTAAACTCAATGTTTTTTTTTCATTATAGAAGGCAAAATAATACATTAAGGTTGCTATAGGTAGATACTGTGTTCTGTTTTCTAGTATAACTCATTTTAGATACTTTTTATGTTACTCTTTTATCCTAATTTGACTGCTTTGAAAAATTAATCATTTAAACAGTTTTTGTGATAAAAGCTACAGTTCCCAGTAAAGGTCATTGTCCCTCTTTGTGATTTGCCTCCTTAATCTGGCCCCATTCTTTACTGTAAATTTAATTTCAGAATATGATCTTGATATTTATATTTCACTCATCACCACAGACTAAACATCTGTTTTCTAAGAGAGCTCTCTGTAGCTGAGATGCTATCACACCACATCCTGGGGACGTCACTTTTTGTGGCTTCTCAGGTACTTATCCATGAATAATATGTGAAAATCTGACAATAAATTCTCACAGCCTGAATGCAGGGATAGATGCTAGCTAGGAGTATTAACTTTTATTAGGCTACCTCATATTGTTGGAGAACATGCAAATGAAGTTTCAGGCAAACAAGCCCTTCTTCAAATAAAAATAAAAATAAAGATCAAATAACCCTACAAAGTTGAAAGCTAAATATACACTGAAAATAACTACTGTCATTTGCTTAAGCATACAGTATATGCGCTAGATAGCAGGAAGGAATTCTTTACCGTGAAGGTGGCGAGACACTGGAACAGGTTGCCCAGTGAGATTGCGAATGTCCCCTCCCTGGAAGCATTCAAGGCCAGGCTGCATGGGGCTTTGAGCAACCTTGTCTAGAGGGAGGTGTCCCTGCCTACAGCAGGGGAGCTGGAACTAGATGGTCCCCATCCAATCTGGCCTTGAGCACCTCCAGGGATGGGACATCCACAGCTTCTCTGGGCAGCTGTGCCAGCACCTCACTTATCTCATAGTGAAGAATTCCCTCCCAACATCTAACCTAAATCTCCCCTCATCTAGTATAAAAACATTCTCCCTTGTTTTATCACTATCTTTGTGTGTAAAAAGACAGTCTCTATCTTGTTTATCAACACTTTAAAGAGTAATGGATGACTGCAATGAGGCGTCTTTTCTTCTCCAGGCTGAACAAGCCCAGCTCTCTGATCATTTCATAGCCCTCCTCTGGACCTGCTCCAACAGCTCCACATCCTTCTTGTGTTGGGTCCCCAGACCTGGATGGCGTACAGCAGAGGAGAGGAGCATCTGAGAAGAGGAGGATAATCACTTCTCTTGCCCTGCTGGCCACCTTATACATGTCTCTGCCTTGATGGTAAGGTGTCATGGGCCCACCGAGTTAGAAATAATTCACCATTAGTTGCCAGTTCAGATCCACCTGGCACTGGTGAGGCTCCACTTGGAGAACTGTGTTCACTTTTGGGCCCCACAATACAAGAAAAACATTGAGGCCTTGGAGCACGTCCAAAGAAGGGCATCAAAGCTGGTGAAGAGTCTCAAGCACAAGTCTTATGAGGAGAGGCTGAGGGAACTGGGATTGTTTAGGCTGGAGAAGATAACGCTCAGAAGAGACCTTGTTGCTCTTGACAACTGCCCGAAAGAAGGTTGTGGTGAGGTACCTCTTCACACTGGTAAATACTGATAGGACTAGAGGTAATGGCCTTACGTTGCACCAGGGGAGGTTCAGATTGGATATTAAGAAAAAGTTCATATCAGAAAGAGTGGTAATGCATTGGAACAGGCTGCATTCCATCCTTGGAGGTTTTCAAGGAAAGGATAGCTGTGGCACTTATGGACATAGTGTAGTGGGCACGGTGGTGATGGGCCAGTGATTGGACTAGATTGTCTAAATAGCCTTTTCTTAAAATAACTGTTCTAAGATTCTATGATTCAGTCTTAGCCGCCAGATCCACCTGTTATTATGATGTTCTTCAGTGGTATGACTCTTGGGTACATGGGTATCTGCCTGACATACTTCTACAACCCATACAGCAATGTTTCCACAGTGCAGTTGCCCAAATGGGTTTGCATTTGCACTACCAATTGTTTTGCTTCCACTGCTGTAACAAATGGGGCACTTGACACTACCCATGAGTCAGGAGAGGCAGAACACCAGCCACACAGGACTGTTAAAGAGTGAGCAAGTCTTGCTGATTATTTCTTGGCTCTTCAGTTGGCAAATCAGCTTATGTATGGGGACTGCGAAGTCTCAGCACCACCAGTGCACTGCTGTAGTGATCAGCACCTCCTGTTCTTCTACTCTTAGCAACCCCACACAGAAGGGTTCTCTAAGAGATCAGGCAAAGTAGACAGCTCTTTGATGTCCTTCATCTCCAAGGCAGCTATACTAAAAGGGTTCACAGTGGTATTCTTTTGGATCCTTGAAGTACCCGCTCCTGAGGTAACCTATACCAAGGATGCACTTGGAGGATCTGGGCCAGTCACAATAGTTCACTTTTGCCACTCATTCCCAATTAGGCTCACTTCAGCTTTGAACAGTTAGCTGTTGAGATTCTCCTTGTCAGTACAGAACTAGAGATGCATTCTGCCCCTTTGTAACTTCATGGCACTAGGGTACACCGTATGCCAAAGCCCGTTAGACCCTTATACTCCCGTGGTTCTGATGTAGAGGCCATCAAATCCACACAGTCCAATACATTTGATTGTGTCTCTCCTCCATCTTGCTGGAGTCAGGACCTCTCTAATCCTAGTTATTGTATTCCTTACTCACGTCATGAGGATGCAAACCAAAAAGTCTGTTATAAAGCTCAAAAATAAGATCAGGCCATCATCTCTGTCTTGAAGACTGCTCATTGGAAACTGGAGTGGACATTTTCCTGGAAGAATCTCCTTTTACAGTTGTTTTTCCTTGCAGCTCATGTTCTCATGCCTCTAGGGTTGAGGTGGGTTTTCCGTCCCACTTCTTCATATCTTCTCCATGTTCACACAGGTAAAACCATGTGGTAGCACTTGTTGTGTACCCACAATATCTTCTCAACTGAACTGAAAAATGCTTGCTTCTGCTATCTGAGATGCTGGTCTGTGCAGGTGGGGAGGAAGATATATTCCATATGAGTTGCTAAATCTCCCGGGGCAGTTTATCCACCGCTGAAATGCAGACCCATTGGGAGGAAGACAGACTTTCTTTGTATTGTCAGAGTTGGTCTCCAATTCATTCACTGTTCGTTCATCTCTATCTTTCCAAGTCATTACTGTCAGTGAGTTGGCATACAGCAATGGTGAACTCTGTACAAACTTCCATGACATAGACTGCATGCACTAGATGCTACCTGAATTTGGGGATAATTGATAGTTGCTCAGGTCAACATAATATACAATCCCCAGCACAGCTAATTCCCTGTGATACTTGATGTTTCAATCCACAGCGGTCAAGTTGCCTGGCTGATATGTAATATTGTCCCTGCAGGAATACTTTTCTTCTCAGCTGACAGGAGTGGCATCAAGAGGAGAAATCTTTCATATTTTGCAAACACTTTGTCAATGCCCCTTTCCCTAGAGAGGAATCCCAGCTGCCTGGCTTACATGCTCACTAAATCCATGTTATTATCCCCATTATCCCAGCATCAGAGCAGCCAGGTGACAATGTGCTTGTGTAGATGACAGTGAAATCTTCCTGCATATCTCACAGCTCATCTAAAGATAGGCATCGTGTAGTTACTGACTCATGTATAACTTCTACCTCCTTTTTTCACAATGAACCTGCTATGGATTAGCCTTCCTCATTCTCTTCTTTCCGTAGTAATGAGCTGACTTTCGCATTCATTGTTTTTTCTTGTGGACAGGGGAGATGGATGCTGGCACAGGTTGGTTCTCTGGTTCAACCACAGAGCTTGTCATGGGGATCAAGTCAGATCCAAAGGGATTTTCTTCCTTCTGTGGATGCAGAATAGTGTTGAGCAGTGTTTGGCAGGTGCAGGCCAGACCCCCTACACAGTGAAGGTAGCTATAAATCTTTGGCATTGCCAGGATCAGGGCATACCTTTTTAAAATATTCTGTCAGCTTTTTAGGATTCTGCACTTGTCCAGCAGTGAGTTCCAGGCCTGTCGGAGTTGATAATCATGATAGACACGTACCTATGTCCAGCCACATACCTTGCAACCCACAACCACCCTACCTCATGGTAGATCTCAGGATGGTATTTTTGAATAGTTTCTTAGCCACAAATAAAACTGGAAAGACAAAGCAATAAGAACATGTTAGTTTGAATATCCTTAGTATACTCAACATTTTCAAAACCTGCTTTAGCTACCCTGGAGTAGAGAGTGTACTTTTTAAGAATTTATGGAGTAAAGTTTCTGAAGTACAAGAATGATGGCACTACAGAGTACAAATACCAAATAAAACCCATGACTTGTATAACATGAGCACATAATATGTACGAACTGGCAAAAACACAGGTAAGCCTAGACCAGCTCTCAGAGACTATAAACAACCTGACTGGATTTGAGAAAAACAATCTTGAAAGTGAGTAACACTAGACTGCGAACAGCAATTAAGCTACTACATTGCTTGTAACAATTTTGTTTTAACCTGAGCTGGTAAGATCTGCCCTTATCTCAGCTCTTCGTGTACCAAGTTGAATGCCAAAAGGACTGTTGTGGTTTTACCTGGTAGGCAGCTCAGCACCACATAGCCTTTTTCTCACTTCTCCCCTGCCCCCAAATGTGACAGGATATAGAACTGGGGGAAAAAAAAAAAAAAAAAAAAATAGAACCCCTAGGTTGAGATAAAAACTATTTTCTAAGACAGAAAAGAGAAATACTAACACTGATAATAATATATACATATATTTACAAAACAGGAGATGCACAGTACAACTGTATGCCATCTGCCAACTGATGCTCAGCCAGTCTCTGAGCAGTGGCAGACTCCCTCCAGCTAACTTCCCACAGTTTTATAGTTTAATTACATTAAGTCATATGGTATGAGATGTCCCTTCAGCCAGTTTAGGTCAGCCTGGTTCTGCCCCCTCACAGCTCCTTGTGACTCCCCCCCCCCCCCCCCCCCAGCCTCTTTGCTTGGCTCTGTGCAGCATTGTTCTTCAACAGCTAAAACACTGGTGTGTTATCAATGCCTTTTTTTCTCCTAAAACCAAAACATAGCATCAGACCAGATGTAATAAAGAAAATCAACTCTGGTCCAGCTGAAACAAGGATAGAGGTCTCTTCAAAGCTTTCTCTTCTCCAGGCTGAACAAGCCCAGCTCCTCCAGCCATTCCTCACAGGAGAGGTACTCCAGTCTTCGGATCATCTTTGTGACCTACTTTGGACCCACTCCAATAGCTTTCTGTGCTGCAGGCCCCAGGTCTGCAGGCAGTACTCCACATAGGATGTCATGAGGGCAGAGCAGAGGGAGACAATCACCTTCTTAATCCTGCTGCCACCGTTCTTTTAATGCAGCCTAGGATGCTGTTGGCCTTCTGGGCTGCAAGTGTAGACTGCTGGCATGTGTCTAGCTTTTCATTCACCAGAAGATCCAAATCTTTCTCACTAGAGCTGCTCTCAAGGCATTCTTTGCCCTGCCTGTAGTCTTCCCCAGAATTGCCGTGACCCAAGTGCAAAATCTTGCACTTGACCTTATTGAACCTCATTAGGTTCACATGGTCCCACTTTGAAGCTTGTCCAGGTCCCTTTGGATGGACACATTTAAGCTCCATATGTCTTGCAGGAAGACTATCATTTCAAACGTTGGTAACCCTGCATACAGTACTATCAAATGGGCCCTCAGTTAGGGCATGATCATACCATGCAAACCCTGTCTGTGGAAGTGCTATCCCATATTTAGTTATTCAAGCTATTACAAGATTTTCTTACAACACAAACAAAGAAACAAAGAATAAATCCTCTAATAATCATTTCTACTATCAAACAGGATACTAACATGAGAACTTCTTGCTGTAGATTTAGATAAAGGCAACAGCAAGCAGATAACATAATTACTTGTACAACGTAACTGTTATGCATCTGTATATATACCCGAGGGTATACCCTCAGGCTATGGGATACACACAGGACAACACAGGTCCCAGCACCATGCAATATGTATGTGGTTACACTCAGGTTAACTGTTCTGTGGATTGATAATTGCTTGATGCACAGTGGTCTTCCAGTGAGGGTCACAGTGTCACCCTCCAGTGTGCATATATACTACTGTCTCTGCTCTACTATCACAATGGATTTTGTGATATCTGATCTCATTTGAGCTCTTAATTCAAGAGGAGGTTTTGGAGGAATAACCTGGATAGTCATAATATCACTAACCATTCACTAACCATAACCACGATCCTGTAAGTAACCTGAAGAGATGGCAAGACCTAACCGAAATAACCTCAGGGCATAGGTTATAACAGGACTTCACAGACTAGGGTTGGAAAACAAGGCTAGAGGGGCCTTTTGCCAGTCTTCCTGGTCCCAAAATCCTGTCCTGTCTCCAAAATCTGCATGGTAAGGACAGCACTCTGAGCTCAGTACTAAGTACCACAGACTCTGCTCTTCTAGGAAAACAGCTTGAGAGAAGCATCTATGAAAGCTGGCTGTGACCAAGCATGGGTGAACAGAAGGAGACTTCATGGTGTCCTTACAGAGTGCAGTAAGGATAGGAATAGTTCTGCAATACCTTGCCACGAAGCCTGATTTGCTCCTGCCAGGATGGTGTCACAAGCTTGTTTTCTGCAGTGACCTCTGGAGAAAGGTACCACACAGAGAGAGAGCAACCGCGACCTAAGGGAGGAGCAGAGGGCTGCTCATGTTAAACATCCTTGATATTTTGTTTCGTTTTGTACATTCATTGTCTATCGCATAGCAAAGTACCCTAAGCTTTCGTGTGCGTTCAACGCTGCGGGCACAAACACATTTCCCATATATTTAATACTGCGGGGTCCTGTGGAGTCCAAGAGATGTTCCTCAGTTCGCTGCTGCCTGTCACAGTGCAGTGGGACTGGAGAGCGTCCACGCGTACACAGAGCAAGAACACCCTTAGGACAGCTCATCGCTGGCAGCCGCCGGACCCGATACCCTCCACGCCTAAAGCAACCCCCCTCCTCAGCCAACAGCCGGCCCCCTCCCGCTCCAAACCACCACGACTTCGCCTGTGCCAACGGCAGCCGCGCGCGGGCGCTCACCGCGCGTCGCCCGCTGATGACGCCAGCTCACCTGGCGCTCAAAACATCCATCCCCGCCGCCGCTCGAGCGCATGCGCGCTAGGTGAAACGCCGCGTCTTTCTCTCGCACCTCTCCGCGGCCGCAGCGCCCCCTCTCCCCCCCGCGTGTCGCTAACGGGCAGCAACGGCCGCCGCCAACCGTCGCTGCGGGGTGGGCTGCACCGTGAGGCGAGGAGGCGGGAAGGGGAGGCGCTCGGTCGGGGGCCGTCCGGGGCCGGGAGCGGTGGCACCGTGCCCGCCTCCCTTCTTCCCCCCGCTCGCAGGGGATCGGCGGGGGGCTCGGGGCGGGGGATGCGCCGTGCCCATCGCCGGGGGCGGCCCCTGAGGGCGAGGGCGCGGCTGAGTGGCGGGCGGGGCCGCGCGCGGGCCCGGGCACGCCAGGCGGAGGCCGGGGAGAGGCGGGTCCAGCCGGCTGCCGGCCGCTGCCGCTTCCTCCTCCTCCTCCTCCTACCCGGCGGCCGCCGTCCTCCCCGCGGTGGCGGGGGGCAGGGCTGGGGCCGCCGCAGGGGAGCGCGGCGAGGGCTGAACCGCGTCTCTCTGCCTAGGTGAGCCCGATGTGGATCCCGCGGCCGGGCGAGGGGCAGCGCGGCCCCTAGCTGATGCTGAGGAGCCGGCCCGCAGCTGGCGGCGCCCCTGCAGCCGCCGAGGCCCTGTGCGCGCGCGGGGCGGCAGACATGGACTCGGCGCGGCCTGCCGACGTCGCGGAGCAGACAGCGGGGCACGCCGCGGGCGGAGACCTTTCGGTGGAGCGGGCCTCGGCCTGCCCACCTCAGCGCCGGGAGGAGCAGCGGGACGAGGATGGAAGCGACGCGGGAGGGGAGAGCGGCGGCTGCTCCTGGGAGCAGAGCCTGAGCCCCGAGCTGCAGCAGGGATACCGCATCCTGCGCGAGTTCCTCCTGGAGAAGTACCGGCCTCTGACAGCGCCGTTTTTAAAGCCGCTCGCGGATCAGGAATGCGTGAGGGCAGAAGGAGGAGCTGGCTCCCTCTCGGGTCATAATAGCAGTCACTCAGCTCAGCAGTCACCAGCTGGAATGTGGCTGCTGAAGATGGAAGAGAAATTTTCCAGCGGGCAGTACGCAGGGATAGCAGATTTCGTCGGTGACTTCCGGCAAATGCTGGAGACGTGTTACCGGTTGCACGGAGTGGATCACTGGCTGTCCAAACAGGCCCAGAAGCTGGAGATGATGCTGGAGCAGAAGCTGGCGCTGCTGTCCCGGTAGGTGTAGAAAACTCTGTCGAGGCTCTGGCGTATGCCTTTTACATAAAGTAGATTATGCAGATGTGCTTCTTTTAGGAAGGTAACCTTCTGTTCTTTATGTTAAAAAAAAGAAAGAAAAAAAAAAGAGAGAAAAACCCAGAAACCTGAACTCCAGAACCACAGATGGTTTTGAAAACGACATGTGAGTGATTCCCAGTAGAATCAAACCTTCAAGCTCTCAGTACTACCACAAAGAGGAATGGTGCCTACTGGCACCGTTCAGGTCTTAATTCAAAATGTTTTGGAGTTTCTGAAGCTTGACATACTAAAATGCAAAATAGGGCTTAGCATTTCCTGACTAAGATTTTGCATCTGAAAGAAGCCTTTTAGGAACATGGAGCCGCAGTTGTTTGGACAAGATGTCAAATGCTCCTTTCTTTATTTTATGCTGGCAGAAACAAGTACTGCCCATGTATGACTGCCTCTGTATGACCGTCTCTTTAAAATTAATACCATTCTCAGTTAAAAATACATGATAAATTTTATGCAGTTTTTGTAGTCTGTGAAATTTATACTGCTTCTAAGTAGGAATAAAATGTTAGGCACCCTAACTTTGAAAGTACCTGCTCTGAAATGGATAATTTAGTGTCCCTATTTTTGGAAATGATTAAATGGAAAATAACACCTAGCATTTATAGCCACAGATTTAAATGGCAAGATGCAAACTGTGGTATGTTTAAGCATAAATTCCTGGCAGGAACTTGCTTTTAAGCCAAAGCAGCTGAGTGTTGAAAGATTTTGAGCCATATAGTACAAAGTCCAATTTAAATCAAACTGAAAATATGTTTTCTCTCGAGTTTGACACAGGTATAGGTCAATCACACTAAAGCTGTGATGTCTTTATGCTGACACGTCTACCGGTTTTCCGTGTGACTTAATGTTTTACACGTTAAAATTCCCAAATGCTTTTTGCAAGAGGGTGAACAAGAAGAAATGGTATTAGCAGATATGTAAAGCTGTCCATGTCCATCAAGCTTAAACTTGCTAGTGACACAGGGTGTTAGTGCCAGCTGTAAGAAGAACCTTGCTTGTGTAGTGGGAACACTTCAGGAGTGTGGGGCAGAGCTCAACTGAATAAGTCACTGTGAATGTGAACTGTGTTTATGTATCAACACTACGCATTTGAAGCTGTTGCACCTAATGGCAGTTAGGAGTAAAAAGGAAGGTGCTGACCCTGACGGGGTGTGATTGGCTCAAGAAAACCATCTGTATTGATTAAAAAACCCCATCCTGTCTTAAAACTATTAACCCTGGAAAATAAATACCTAATCAAATAGGATTTGAAAGATTTATCTCAGATTCATTTCTGTATGTAGCGTGACACAACATCTCAGCTGTATTGAGCACAGGAGTGTTTTGTGGAAACCTCTGCTGAATTATGTTACTCCCATTGGACTTGATAGGATGTGAGAGGGCTCAGTGCCTTTTTATTAGAGATTACATAAGAAAGCAAAATCAAATTATGCACTGTGCTATCATATAGTGATACTTGTGTTTACTAAAAAATGCAGTTGCTGTTGTCATTCTTTCAGAAATGCAAATGCTTTGATTCAAATAAAAATATTGAACAGGCTGAAAATTATTCTACCCTTATCTATAGGGTGTATCTCTTATACTAATACATCAGAAATTTGTAAGGATACATTTTTTAAGTGTCCATGTGCATGGTAAAAGTCATAGGCAGGGCTGCTACCCACCAGCTCAGGCTCCCCAGGGCCCCATCCAACCTGGCCTTAAATGCTTCCAGGGATGGGGCATCCACAGCTTCTGTGCCAGTGCTTCACCATCCTCTGCGTAAAAATTTTGCTCCCAACATCTAACCTAAATCTTATAGTTTAAAACCATTCTCCTGTGTCCTATCACTATCAGTCCACGTGAAAAGTTGATTTCCCTCATGTTTGTAAGATCCCTTTAAGTATCGGAAGGCCACAATGAGAACTCCCTGGAACCTTCTCTTATCCAGATGGAACAAGCCCAGATCCTTCAGCCTTTCTCTGTAGGAGTGGTGCTCCAGCACTCTTAATAATTTTTGTGGCCCTGCTTTGGACCTTCTCCAAGAGCTCCATATCTTTCATGTGCTGGGGGCACCAGGCTTGGATACAGTGCTCTGGTTGGGTCCATATGACATCAGAGCAAAGGAGGACAATCACCTCCCTGACCTGCTGACCACCCCTCTTTCGATGCAGCCTGGGATACAGTCAGTACTGTACTAACTGTACACCCAGTACACCGTTGACTCCCACTGTGCTTTTCAACCACTAGAACCCCTAAGTCTTTCTCTGCAGTGCTGCTCTCAATGAATTGGCTGTGGATGCTCTGTCTCTGGAGGTGTTCAAGACTGGGTTGGATGGGGCCCTGGGCAACCTGGTCTAGTACCAGATCTGGAGCTTGATGAGCCTGTGGCAGGGATGTTAGAACTTGATGATCCTTGGGGTCCCTTCCAACCCAAGCCACTCCATGATGCTATCAGTTTTCCCATCTGTACACATATATAGGATTTCCCTGATGCAAGTGCTGCAGTTTGCTTGTTGAATCTCTCTAGGTTTGTGTGGGCCCACTTTTCAAGCTTGTCCAGGTCCTTTTGGATGGCATCCTTTTCCTCTTTAGTATCAACTGCATCACTCAGTATTATTAGCAAGCTTGCTGAGATTGTGCTCAATCCCTCTTTCGAGGTCATTGATAAAGATGTGGAAGAGCACCTGTCCCAAGGCAGACCCCAGGGGGACACCACTCTTGACTTGCCTCCACCTGGACAGAGAGGCATTTACTGTAACTCAGTAACTGGCTGCAACCATACAGTCAACTCCTTATCCACTGTATAGTCCACCCTTCATATCTCTTTCATCTGGGGATAAAGATGTGGTGTCAGAGGTCTCCAGGCAGACAACACAATTTGCACTTCCTTTTTCCACCGATGTTATCAGTCCACTGTAGTCCACGTTGGTCAGGCATGATCTGCCCTTGGTGAAGCCATACTGGCAGTCTCAGGTCCCCTCCTTCTCTTGCACGTGCCTTAACACAGCTTCCAGGAGGATCTTTTCCATGATCTCCTCCTGCACAGTTGTGAGGCTCACTGGTCCGTCATTCTATGCTTCCTTGTGTTGTCCTGTTCTTAAAAAACGGGAGTCATGTTTCCCTTTTTCCGGTCACTGAAGGCTTCACTTGACAGCCATGACTTTTTGAATATGGTGAAGAATGGCTTGGCAACCACGTCAGCCAGTTCTTTCAGGACCCTGGGACGCGTATCATTGGGACCCATAAACTTTTTGCATGTTTAGTCTCATCAGGTGGTTTTGAACTTGCTCTTTCCTTAGTGTGGGAGGCATTTTGTTCTCCCAAAGTCCACCTAGAGGTTCAGGGGCAGGAGAGTGGTGGAAGGACTGTTTGCCAATGAAGGGTAAAGCAAAGGCCTTGTTCAGTACTGCAACCTCCTACAACTATTTTGTTGCCATTTCCATTTTCGTTTATCTGAGTGGTGTGCTTTCCTTTGCCTTTCTTTTCTTCCCAGTGTACCCGTAGAATTCCTTGTTATTTTCACATACTTTGCCAAGTTCAGTTCCTTCTGTGCATTGGCTTTCCCTGTCCCGGTTTGCTTCACTTCGCAGCAGTGTTTACCTCAGTTTTCCTCATGAAGTATTTCAGGTGCAGCAGTGTTGGCTGTATGATTTTCAATTACCACAAACTAAAGAGTATTACCTCAGAGTCAGGAGTGATTTTAAGGGGAGGTTGGATTTTGTTTCATTTTCTTCCCTCTTGTTTTCAGAGGTTGTGTGGTAAGTGTTGCTTAGAATGTTTTCCCTGCTGTACTTTAAAATACAGCATAGTATGAAATGTTATTGCACAAACACCTATGCTGTGCTGTTTTACATCTTTTTTAAAACAAAATTTAATAGTAATAAGCTGCTGTTTGAAGAAAGTGACAACAAAAAATGCATACGTTTTTTCAGTATTTTTAGATGCCTTCTGAAAACTGTGGTTTCTTAAGTATTGCAGTATTTTCCTTCCAAATATTTATCTAATTCTCTATGATTTAAGGATTAAAATATGGATTTAAACCGCCAAATCGTACTTGGTTTCTTGAGATAGCTATCCATCATTTTTCAGAGACATGAACGTATATGTATGTTACTTCATTAGTTTCAAGTTTTACAGTTTTTTAAAGGTATTTCTGAAGGCAGCCCTAGTAATGTCAAGAGAAGAATAGTTGCTTTAGTCCTGACTAAATATTTTTTATCTATGGATGGTGATGTAGGCATTGTAGTGTAGTAGTTAAGGAAAATTATAATTGTAGATTGACTTTGTTTTCCTTTCTAGGCATTTAAGAGAGAAAACATCACTAGCAGTAACATCTAGAGGATCCTATGGTCTAGAAGATGAGAAAGGAACACCATGCACTTCAACAAGACGTCGTTCCACACCTCGCAACTTAGTAGGCTTGTCAACGGGCATGTTCGAGTCTGTGATGGTTCAGGTTCTAAGGCAAGAGGAACAGCTAAGAGCAAAAGAAGAAAAGAGGTAAAAGGAAAATCTATTTTTTGGTAAAATAATCATGCCATCTTAATACTTAAGGCTCCTTTGCATTGCTAAACTTGGTAGTGCTATTTGCCTTTAATAAATGAATGAAGCCGGCCTTCAGTACGGTGTATCCACAGAGAAAGGAATTAGTTTTTGATTTTTCACCTCTTGGAAAAAATACTAAAGCATTATAAACTTTAAAAATGATTTAAGGCTACTATTATTTTTGAATTGTAAAACTTATAATAGTAACTGAAAGCATCTGCAGCCCAGTCATTGTTCATTCTACTTCTTACTGGGCTTTTTACCTTGCAAGAAAAAAAAGATAAAAATGCCAACATGGTCACAGAACTAGACTGTAGTTATGCTTGTCTGTACTTTCCTCGCTGATGGCCAGAGGCAAACTACTACTGCAGGTGCCATTCCAATTATCTCACTGTTTTGGCATTTTTACCTGGTTGGTTAGGTAACAAATTTACAGTATGTGTGTAGTTAGCTCTGTGGGATTTTGCAGTTACCAGATCTGATAAATAGTTTCTAATGTTGATTGTGGTTTCTTTCACTTCAAGAAACTGAAGCTCATCAATCTGTCCTTTAATAGTAATTTGAGAAACTGTCTCTAAACATTGAGGGTAATGATAAGACTTAGCTTTAGGAAATGAAAAGCTTCCAACTTCTTTCAAACCGGAAGGTTTTGGAGATTTTTCCCATATGTAATGGAAGCATTCTCAGTTTGCAGGTCGTTTTCAACAGATCTGAAGCCGTACAATTTGGGCTGTGTTGCATGCCAAACAGTACCTTCTTCCCTAGATCTGATTGAGTCTTTCTTCTGATTCACCTCATCCTTTGCAAAAAAATAAAGATCAGTAGAGATTTTATTTCTCTGGTAAATTCCATTGAGCAGTGTTCAACTTTGCATTCCATATCTCTGAACTTGGTCGCACTGTGATTGTGAAAGCGTTTTATGAAGAAGTTAAGGAAATTGAAAAGGCCTATAAAATTAGCAATACATTATTAATGGAAATCCATGTAATACTGACATCAGGCATCATGCATATTTTTTGCAGTATTTTGTATATAAATATGCAAGCTTGAAACACTATGTTCACATACCATTTTTCTTCGAAAATATACTACAAATTCCTGTGCTTATTTTGGCTTATTGATTAAATTTAGATTGTGTTGATTATATTCTATCTGTTACAAAAAAAAAAAAAAATAGCTATTCACCTTCTTTTTTTTAGAAATCTGATACACCAAGTCACTACAGAGTATATACTTTCCAAAAGGAGATATAAAATTACTGCCTTGGATAGTTAGTTGCAGTTTACAGTGCCTTCCTTTTAGCAAACCCATTAAAGTGTTCCTTAGAGCTACAGATGTGATCCATTGACAAATATACATTTTACTGAATTTGCCTTTCACTCACTCTTCATTTTTTGTAATCATGTTTTAGTTTGCTGACCTGAAACTGCGTTTACATCTAGTTAAAGCTTGTCCTGAATTGACCGGGAAAATTCAGTTAAAATATGTGTTAGCAAAAAACTATCCACGTTTTTCAGGCCTCAAAGTGTTAATGCAGCATTTCCAATTGTTTTAATGTATTTTTGTAAAATTTATGGTATTAATTCTAGTCTTAGAATTAAAGCACTACCTTAGTAGATACAAATTATTTTATTCATATTGGTCATTTGAGCCTTATTACTGTTCCAAAAAAAGGATGTCCAAATCTGTGGCTGTAATATAAGCTATTCTATGTCTAATTATGAGTGGCTAAAGTATTTAGGATTTTAATTTCTACTATATCAAATTTTGCCTTCCTCCCAGTCTTGCTCTACTACTGATTTTTCCCATGAAATAATGTGCAGTAGAATAGTGTAACTTGCTTTATGCTGTCAAATCAGTTGTGTTTGGATAGGTGCATCTCCTGTTTACCTAGCTTGCAAGTGAGTGGTCTGTTAAATAAAAACATATTTATTTTCTGGCAGCGCGTCCAGTTAGTCAGCATACATTCTTTCTAATTCTCAACCATATTAGTTGAATCTGTTGAGCTTGAGTTATTAACTTGCAACCCTAGGATAGGCGAGGTTGCTGATGCTGGTGCCTTGCTAGAAAACACCCTCATACTTAAAGAAATTGTCTATTCAAGTCCAAGTTAATATCTAAACCTTTGCTCTAGGTACTTTGCCTGTGTCGTATAAGAGTATCTTTTTATGAAATTGATTTTTTTTTTTAATCATAGAATCATTAAGGTTGGATAAGACCTGTAAGATCATGAAGTCCAACTGTCAACCCATCACCACCATGCCCACTAAACCATGTTCAAGATCTTCTTAAGCTGCGTATTTTGGAAGACTATCCTGAAATCTGTGATTTTTCTTTTCTGCAGTTAATTTTGTGAAATTCCTACTCTGTGTCTATTCATTATCTTTTTATGGGTATACTTTGTGGATAATTTTCTTTCTTTCTTTCTTGTTATCTATCCATGTCTTGCACAATCTATTTTATCTATCAATTGATGGATCTTTTTATAACCTCCCCTAAATCATACATTAATTGACGTAGACTTGACTTAGAACATGCCTTTGCAGCTATTAGTTTCTGTGTAGCTGCAAAAGCCCTCCCCCCCCCTTTTTTTTTCCCTCAAGTGTACTTATGAAAACAACCTTCAAAGAAAAGATTACGAGAAGCTTGGGAATAGCTCTGTAAAAAATTTCCTACAAATATGGTTGTATCCTACTTCTAACTGTTGGAATCTGGTCATGGTATGAGGCAAAAATGTTTCTTTACCATTAAAACTTAAATTCTTCCTACTATTAACAGCTGTTGGTGCTTATATGATTAATGATGATGTCCTATTAGTTAGTCTAGAACTAAATTAACATATCTTGTGTTCTAGTAAATTAGGTAGTGAGCTAAAGGTGATTGATTATCTGAAGTGGAAGCATTTCTTCCCCTTCAACTTGTTGCTTTTGACTGTCATGATAAATTTACAAATAAAAGGAAATTGTTTTGTATACTGTGGTCATGTTTTCCTCTTGCTAACGTTTTGTATGGAATCTGAAATTTTTCAGAAGTTTAACAGACTCTTATTGCCAATAGCCTCTTTCTCTGAATACCCACTATTTCTGCTCTATCCTTTTCTTAGATAGGGGACCAGAACTGAATACAGTTTTTCAGGTGAGGGCAAACCATTTGTTCATGTAGTGACATCTTATTTCTAGTGTCATGTCCCATCACATTCTTCATGCAATTTGATATGTTCCCTTTTTGACCACTGTTGTACACAAGCTAGTAACAAGCCTTTACATGGGAGGGATTTTCACATTTCACACACGTGTGAATGAAGCACTTAAGTTAGACAGAAACAAAGAGGTTGCAAGTTAGGTGACACAAGCCACAGGACAGTGATTTGGAAGTAAGTTATCTAGCATTTGTTTTAAGAGATTTTCATATGGGTAGGTGACAAGTAAAATACTGTTAATTGGAAATACTGAAATATAGCAAAAATAAGGGATTTGAGAACTAAGAAGGGATACGTCTTATAAATAATCTAGCATAACCAAGATATTGGTATATATTGTGTGTATGGGAACTGTTGAATCACGGCCTGAACCTCTGGTTGACCACCTGAGGTGAGCACCGAGTCAGCTGCAGGGGCACAGGTGAATGCAATTTCACCTGAGTGACTGGAAAGGGTGGAGCCAGGCTCCACCCCTCCTAGACCCTATTTAAGGGCTGACTCCCAAGGAGGGAGGGTCTCTATCTGGAGATCACCCCTCTTGGAGCCCTTCTGTGAGCCCAGGACACGGGTAAACTCTTTATTTCATTACTCCTTTGTAAACACAATAATTTCTCTGATCCTATACTGTATACCTATTTACCTTATAGTTGTGTTCTTTGTTACTTCAAGATGTGTGTCTATCATACTGTAGTTCTGAATTTTTTTTCCCTCCTGTTTCTTTTTATTCAACTGATACCTGAAATTTTGTGGACTTTCTCCTAATAGGATGAGAGAGCAAGAAAGAAAAGAAGCAGAAGAAGCTAGTCAGAAGGAAATAGAAGAATGGGAAAAGTCACTTTTAGCTCAAGCAGCACCTACAAGGATGGAGACGATGTGGGAGATTCCAGCTATTGGTCATTTCCTTTGCTTAGCACAACAGATTTTAAACTTACCTGAAATAGTGTTCTATGAATTGGAACGTTGTCTTCTCATGCCTCAATGTAATGCTTTTTTATCTAAAATAATGACTTCTTTGTTAAGTCCTCCGCATCGCAGATCTACATTACATCGCAGGCCAACACTTTCTTACAGGGCTTGGGAAGCAGCGCTCAGACAGAAAGTCCAACACTGGTATAATGTTGTAGGGCAGACTGACAATCCTAATAGCTCTGCAGAAAAACTTGGATTGTGTCCACAGTTTTTTAAAGTCCTTGGAGAAGTTAATCCCTTACAGGAAAAACCATTTCATGAGCTACCGTTCTACCAAAAAGTGTGGCTGCTAAAAGGTCTCTGTGATTTTGTCTATGAAACACAAAAGGATGTTCAGGATGCTGTTCTGGGTCAACCTATTCATGAATGCAGAGAAGTAATTCTTGGTTATGACTACTTGGAGAATGCTTATGTTCATTTTCCACAGTTTTGTGGCGCAGATGTTCGGATTTACAAACAGAAACCTTTTCAGGCTCCTGAATTCCCATCTCCTCCCATCAAAGTAAAAAAAGTGCCACGTACAAAGATAGAGAAAGTAAAATATGAATATGTAAGCAAAAGCAATGGAGCTGTCAGCTCTGGTGGTAGAGGAGATCTGCTACCTCGTTCCAAGTCAGAAGTAGGGAAAAGTATGGGTTCCATTGCTGGCTGCCCAGAAAAAGATACACATTTGGATAGCTTTAGTGTCACTACAGAGATTAAGATTAACTGTGAAATGAAGACCTCAGGAGTCTGTGACATTAAAAAAGCTGGTTGTTATAAAGAGAACTTGAGACATTTGATTAGTTCAGGAGAGATTGTTAGCATGGCTGATCGCTTTAGTTCAGGAGAAAGAAGGCCTGCAGAGAATGGACAAGGTTGCGCGGAAATGGCCAGAGTAAAAGTTGAGATCAGTCCGTTCAAAGAGAACACGCTGAAAGCTTGTCAGATGCTTGTCAATGGCACTCATAATGACAACCAAGACACAGACTACAACAGATCTGCTAAAGAAATAATGCTGGAGAACTCACTTCGAAGTAATAATAACAAACTAATTAAGTTGCGGGCAAAGAAGAAGAAAAAGAAAAAAAAGAAATTGAAGGATATTCTAAATGAAAATCTGCAGAAAAAACTTGATGACTTGCAGAGAAGACGCGAGGTTCATCTTTATCCATTCAAATCTTACAAATCTGAGATCCAAAGCAAGTTGTTCAAAAAGAAAGCGAAACACAAGAAACACAAGTCTGGTGAGTTGACATTTTTACCTATAGTAAAAACTAGAGAAATTCTGATTTTTTTGTTTGTTTATTTTGAAATTTGCTTAGCTGATCCCTCTATGTTTTGATTCTTGAAATTGGATGACATTATTGCTTTACCTTGTTCAGATACTAATTTTGGGGTGAAAGTTTCCCTTTCAGTTACACAAGCATATGTTATAGGCTTGCAAGGTGATTGAACCAGGATTAATCTACATAATGTATCTAGAGAGAACGTAACTTGTAAGAATTTGTGTGTTACAAATAAAATTTAGGTGAATGAATGTGATTGATTAGCTTCAGAGAATATAGCTTGAGCTTGTTTTATTCTATGCTCACAACAATTTTGGAAATATTTTTCCCCTTTCTGATATTACTTTATTCAAGTTCAGAAAAATGAAGAGTAATTATATGATACGATGATTCTAAAATCATCACTGCTAGAGATGTGCGGTCTTAGGTCACCAGTGCTGCTTTGACTATGGGCATAGTCATATTTCTGCTTAATCAACCAAATAGGATAGAGAATTTATGCAGTTGACATTTTTGTCATATATGTGGACACCGCCTGGTTAAGTGCTGTAGGTACGTGGTAGATTTCAGTTAACTTGCTGAAAAACTTTTGAACAGTTTTAAAATAGTGGAGGTAGAAAGTTGTTGCATCACTTCAAATTATTAGGTAGCTGCTGTATTTTTTGTGAACTACTGTAAAGCAATCTTGTTGAGTCATGAACTTAGCTATCTGTTTAAGATTTTAGCAGGCTGCTTCAAACAATGCAACAGGCCTAGTTTCAGAACAATGTCAGCTCGCACATAAATACTCGTTTTCAGCTGTAAAGTTAAGCAACAAAAGATCTGTATTTAAAAAAAACACCTCGTGAAGGATAAGTGCATTCAGAAAATTGTTGCCAATGTAGTTTAGTTAGAGCTTGCATGGAAATTTAAACCTAAGAAGACAGATCTTTTTTTTTATATCCTGTGTGTCTGTGCAGAATATTCAAAACAACTGTCTTACTGTATCAATCATAAGCTCCTCCCTCCAAAAAATTTCAGAACATAAATTTCATCTGAACGTAAATTTTAAGAGTTGCAGTTCAGTTTCATATATGTAGTGGTTAGCAGAAGTAATGTATGTTGCATTGTTAGCTTTCCAAATGTGTTACCGTTTCCATTCACTTTAAAAACAAAAAAGAAAATTAATAACAACCCAAATTGCAGGAGAGGGTTTTTATTTTAGAGAACTATTGTTTAAAAGTTCCAGGCTGGATGTGGCTCTGGGCAGCCTGGTCTAGTAGCTGGCATCCCTGTCCACGGCAGGGAGGTTGAAACTGTATGATCTTTATGGTCCTCTTCAACACAGGCCATTCTATGATACTATGATTTTATGAAAAGTAAATAAATAAATTTCTGTGACTGTATTTAAGTTATATTGCAATTTTTGCTCTAGACCTTATTTTAACAATGCATACTTAAAAATCTTCTTTCTATGAATTGTTGTTTTGAATGACAACTACCATTAGCAAAACACTATCAAATACATGGAAGTAGCTTTTGAAACTGCTTGATGAGGCGATGTTTATTGTGCTAACTGCTTTTCTTATATGCCATTTATAAATATAAAAAGGGTTCAAAAATGCCTGTTTGCCTCGGTCTTGATACTTGATATACTTAATGGCATGGTAGCCAAATTTTTTTTTTAGTTAGAAATTGTATTTTATTAAAAATGAGAAGAGAAAAAAAACTGAAGTGGTGTTAAATGAGACGTATATATGACTAAGTTATTTTTTAAGAAGTGCATTGTTAACAGTTCTCACAGAATAATTGTATTTATAAGAAACATACATTCTAACATAATTGGGGGACTGGTGGAGTCATCTTCTACGGAGATACTTAAGACCCACCTGGACACCTACCTGGGCCACCTGTTGTAGGGTACCTGCTTTAGCAGGACCTCAATGATCTGTTGAGATCCCTTCCAACCCTTGTGATTCTGATTTTTTTTTTCCTAAAATTTCTGGGTTTGTGGTCTGTAACATTAAAGAATTCTTGCTCCTGAGCAGATCAAAAGCTTAATCTTGCCCTCAAAGTAGAAACAGTATTGCTTACTCTAATGTGGTGGATAGTAATTTCTAAATATTTTATATGCATAATTCTTATCTATAATATATATATAATTCCAGTCCTTCCGTTGGTACTCTCTCAAGAACAAACTGTCTTCCAGTCAGTTTTCCTTTTTGTGTCTAACATATGGTGCACTGAATAGTGAAAGTGAAGACAGACATGCCTGGCTTTTCATTACTTAGTTATCTTACCTATGTTAACCAATACAGCTATAATTTCATTTTGTTTTCTGAAGTGTTAAAAAAAAAGTTTGGATTTTGTTTGGATCTTTATTCCAAAGACTTAGCTATTACAAGGCTTTATTACAAGATTTACCTAATAATGTTTTGATACTGGAATATAATGGAGATTATTTATACAGGTATTATACTTTGTGCTGGACTTGTTTAGAATGTATTTTAGGACACAAGTATGTTTCACAAGCTAGCACTCTATGCCACTAAACATATGGGACCTAAAACTATTTTTCTTTCAATGTTGTGTGTGTTTTTCCATGACTCGAATAGTAAACTCAGCTGTAGGATGCTAGGTTCTTCTGTTTTTCCAGTTCCTTGATGTACTGTAAGGAATTTAATATTGTCAGAAGTTGTTTAATGCAGAAAATAATTAGGGTATATTTTTGTTAGGAGAAAGTTTGTGTAACAGTAGGCCAGTATATACTGAGAAATAATGCCATCAGTTATCTGAACTTAGGTTTTAATTATACATACTTCTATTTTCGGGAACACTGTGAGTATGTGATTACTTACTCTCATTATCACTTTCAGACAGGAGGAAAAGTGTGGTAGAAAGAAATCCAGAAGAGATGACCAAAGCTTTCTGCTTTCTAATGGTGTTTGCACAGAGCTCACGTTTGTTTGCTGAATGAGGAACAATAGAAATGCCTCTTGTCCACTTTCACTTTTCTTGTCTCTTTAACAATTTGTTATGCTATTTCATCTAATTTATGCTGAGGTTGGGAGAGTAAGACGTTTAGACATTCCTCATCTGTAGATAAGAGGCAGTCCTAAGCATGTTATGAAGAGTCTTATTTCATTAGATATTCTTTTCTTCTTTTTCTTTCAAACTTTGGGGGATTTCCCTCATTATTCTGACCTTGCTGGAGGAAAATTTTCCTAGGTGATTAAATACTATGTGATAGAGCTTATGTTCCTTTGCTTATGAAGTTTGCACTAGGCTGAAATTCTAGGAAGAATTTGATTGGATGAATGAACTCATACTGGTACCAAGCTAAAGAAATTGCTATTCACTGTTTCGTCACTTTTTAGGTTAAATAGTTTTCCTCAAAGTTCTGAAATTTTATCTTCTCCTTCAAGATACCATTACAGTGTACAGTGAAAAAGACTTAGTATAGCCAATTTTGAATTCACAAAAACCACTGATTTAAATATGATCGTAGCAATAGTTGCTCTTTACTATGTTCCTTAAAAGTACAGTGTGTAGAACAGATAATCAGAAATGGAAAAGTGAGTACCTTTACTTTAGCAGGATGCATTTTTTTTTTGATTGATTATTTAAGGCAGCTATGCATAACTTGGAATCAAAAATTATGTTTCTGGAAACTTGATTACCACTTTCCTAACTTGATGTAACAGTGAACAAAAGGTGCCCAAAACATATTGTTCATGAATATAGACTCATTGGGTAGTTTTTAGCTGAAAGCTTCACACAATCACAGAAGCGTGTGAATTGGAAGGAACTTCTAGGTATCGTCTAGTCCAGCTCACCTGCTGAAGAAGGTTCCCTAGAGTAGTTTGCACAGGAAAATGTCAAGGAATATTTTTAATATATCCAGAGAAGAAAACTTCACAACACCTCTGGGCAGCATTTTCCAGTGCTCTGTCTCCTTTAAAAGAAAAAAAGTTTTTCCTCATGTTCAGGTGGAAGTTTCTCTGTTCTAGTTTGTGCCTGTTGCCCCTTGTCCTGTCACTGGACACCACTGAAAAGAACTCAACACCATTGTCTTGACACTCACCCTTCAGATATTTACAAGCTTGGGTAAGATCCCTTCTTGATCTTCTCCAGGCTCAAAAGTCCCAGGTCTCAGCCTTTCCTCATGCGAGATGCTCCCAGCCCCTAATCAGCTTTGTAGCCCTCCAGTTGACTCTCAGGGAGTTCCTTGTCTTTCTTGAACTGGCGAGCAGAGACCTGGACACTATTTCAGATGTGACCACTCTGGAATAGAGTAGAGGGGGAGGATCACTTCCTTCGACCTCCTGGCCACACTTTTTAATGCACCCCAGGATACCATGGCTGCCTTTGCATCATGGGCACACTGCTGGCTCATGGTCAGTCAGGACACCTAGCCCCCTGTCTGAGGAGTTCTCTTCCAGCAGCTCAGTCCTTAACCTGTACTGATGATCTGTGCAGTTATTCCTGCCCAGGTGTAGGGCTCTGCATTTATCTGCATTTAGGATATTTGTTGAATATCCTAAGTTTCCTCTGTAATCAGCTCTCCAGCCTTTGCAGGTCTCGCTGAATGGCACACAGCTTTCTGGTGTGTCAGCCATTCTTCCCAGCTCTGTATCTTCAGCAAACTTGCTGAGGGTGCATTTTCTGTAACTACTGTGAGAAAAATTACTGAAAAATACAGCCATGTTGTAAGCATTGCAATAAATAAGGAACTTCTTTATAAGTTATGGAAAAAAAAATGTAATCACTTTATTGAGTCTTTGCAGTGTGGTGACTGTGTCAGTATTACGGATAGAGTAGTGCTGAATATGATTGGATGCGTAATCAAGATCTAAGCTTGATCTAGATCAGAGTTTAGTGCTCTGAAGTAAGACTTTCACTTTCCAACATTTTTACATTCAGAAGGTATTAAAGTTCTTCTGGGCTGCATTAGTTCTTGTCTTGCTGTACATGTAGACTAGGTGTGAAACGGTGTCTAAAGAGCAAAGAACCTTATGTTTCAAGATAATGAATTCTGAATGGTTGACAAATGAATACCTTCCTGCCTTGACAGGGAATAGACTCTTTAGCAGAATCTGTTGTGATAGGGCAAGAGGAAATAGTTTCAAACTAAAAGGCAAATTAGATTGGATATAAGGAAGTCTTTTACTGTAAGGGTGGTGAGGCACTTCAACACGTTGCCCAGAGATGTGGTGGATGCCCTGTTTGTGGAGACACATAAGATTAAGTTGGATGGAATTCTGAACAACCTGAGCTAGCTGTAGATGTTCCTGTTCATTATGGGAGAGTTGGACTAGGTGATTTTTTTAAGGTCCCATCCAACTCAAATGATTGAATGATTTTGTGATTCTTGGCTTTGCCGTTCCTATCTCTGCAGGACTGCATTCCTGTATTCTTCTTGGGCCACATATCCCTGCTTCAATTACCTCTGTGTTTCCTTTTTATCCCTCAGCTTGACCAGCAGGTTGTTTTTCAGCCATACTGGTCTTGCCCTTCCCGCTTTATTTCATGCACTTTGGGATGTACAGCTCTTGTGCTCTCAGAAAGGCATTATTAAAGAGCTGTCAGCTCTGCTCTGTTCCTTTGTCCATTACGAGCTTCCCAGGCAATATTATCTGATAATTCCTTAACCAGCTGGAAGTTAATTTATTTGAAGTTTGGCGTCTTGGCTTAGCTCTTTACCAGGCCCATATTCCTCAAGATCACGAATGCCTCTAGGGCATCGTTGTTACATCCCAGACCACCTCCAGTCTTAACCTCTTTAATGAGTTTGTTTGTATTGGTGAGTACCAGGTCTGTAGCACTTCTTCTCTGATTGGTTTATCTAATACCTGCAGCAGGAACTTACTCTCATTGCACTCCAGGAGTGTCTCATGGATCGCTTGCAGTCTGCTGAGTTGCTTTCCCAGCAGATACTGGGTGGTGGAAATGTCCTATATGGATGAGAGACTGTGAGCACAATGACTCTTCTTGCTAGGCAAGAAGGCCTTGTCCACAAGCTCCTCTAGGGCCTGTAGTAGATCCTACCACCAGATGTTCTTTATTGTTCTTGTCCTTAATTTTTACCCATAAGGTCTTAATATGTTCCTGACTGTTTCTCAGAGGTAGCTCTTTGCCATCTATCAATTGGTTAACATACAGGGTAACTCCCCTGCCCCTCCTTCTAAGAAGCTTATACCCCTTTGATCCCTTGTATCCCTACAAGTAGTGTTCTGGTTGTGTAGTTCATAGAATGGCTTGTGTTGAAAAGGACTTTAAAGATCATCTAGTTCCATCTACCCCACAGTGGGCAGGATTGCCAACTACCATACTTCTGTAATAGCAATTAAGCCATAGTTCTCTAATAACACTATGGCTTCCAACTCCTCCTGCTTATTTCACATGCTGTATGCATTGGCATAGAGGCATTTCAGCTGGCCTATGGACAGTGTTACCTTCTTGGAGGAGCCCTCCCTAATGCCTCTGGGACAAATCTGAGGGTTTTTTTCCCCCTGCTTCCTGAAGTGACAGAGTTCCCTGGCTCTTTTTTTTTAACTCAGAGGTACATTGCCTTTCCCTGTCAAATCTAGTTTAAAGGTTTGCTAATCAGTGCAGTCAGATTGCTGCCTATCTGGTCAGTTGTGTCCCATCTGACATCAGTGTGCCTGGTCTTTCCAAGATACATCCAATATCACAGAAGCCAAAGCCCTGAGTGTGGCACCATCCATGCAGCCAGTCATTTATCTGTTAAGATGATGAGGTACATCAAGGATTGTAGTGCAAGGCACAATATAAAAACACAAGAATTCTGACTGTTTGCTTGGAACACAGACTGGATGAAACTGAAAACATGCAGAGGGGTGATAAAAAAAAGAAAGGGTGAGAGTCTGACTGAAGTAACTCTATGTGCCTGAAGCAGAGGTTGAAACAAATGTGACTTCAATCTCTTTTAATTCAGTTTGTGTAGAAAACCCCTTTATAGCATACATCTGCTGTAACCACGGTGATTTGTTGAAATGTTATCCCTTAGAAGAACCTGAATTCAATACCCTGTACTTGTGCTTCAAAAGATTCATAGCTATCTATCCTCTTAAACTTTATTTCACAGTATGTTCTATTTATTTGAAGTACCGTTAAGTTTTGTGTGCGAAGTCAACATTTACTTGAATGTGAAGGAATGAATTTAACAGCCTGGCAGCTGTTTTGTAGTATCTGGTATGCTTTCATCTTCACCTTTGTCTTCAGAATAGTAAAGATTTCATTATAGGTGTCTGGTTTATATGTGTGGAACAGCCTGTTAACAATATTTAAAATAATAAGTGAGGTGTTCTATAAATACATGTGGTTTCTTTTCTTCTGCAAGTTGCAACCAGGCACTCAGTGCATCAAGCTGCAGTGCCAGTCAAGTTTAGTAATTCTGGAAACGTGCACCTGTTGTAGGTTTACTTGCATTGTTCTTTAAATCATCATAATTAATGTACTTGTTCAGATCTCCTTTGCCATTGTAACTTTATAAAAACATTCTCTGTGCCAACGTGGAAGATTTAAAAAGTCTGTAGTAATGCTTCATTTTCTAGATAATTAATTGCATGCGATATTTTCTAGAAGAAGAGCGCTGGGATTGAGATTGAAGATTAGGAGAGAAATGTAAAGTCAGGACATGCTCAGTTGTTGCCAAACCTTTGAAATGTGTGCAAATATATCTTAAATGTTGGCAAAAAGGAAAGGTCTTGCATGTTTTTCCACTTGAGAACAGTGGAGTTGCATGTAGGAGTCTGATGAGCAAGCAGGAATTTTTGCGTTTGGACTTCATTTTATCATGGTGAGTATTGGTGATGTAGAGTAAAATACCAGCTTTTTCCTCTCCAGGGAGATTGCAGCATATGCATCACAGCATCAAAAATTGCATTATTGCTCTATCATGATGGCAGTTTGTAATTTGTAGCACTGATTGCTATCTTCAAACAAGAGCCACAGGATCTCACAAGAAGTTCTACTAGATCTTTAGATATGTTCCTGTTTTCAGATTTATGTTATGCTAACTAATAGATGGGCTGTATTACTCTTGATGAGGTGATTTAAGAATGTCAGCAGCATTTCTAAGAATTTTCTTAGTGCTGTTGGAGGAGCTGTTAGCTAATAAAATGTTGATTTCCAGTAAATCCTTGAACAGAAGTATTCAGGCAGCATTGTTACTTAAGATGAGTAAATGCTGAAAAATCTGTAAATGTGAACTTTTTTTTACCTTTTTCACTCCTAGCAGTCACTTTGACTAACAAATTGCTTCATCACAAATCGTAAGTGCATAGAATCACAGAATGGTAGAGCTTGGAAAGCATCTATGGAAGTCATCTTGTCCAACCCCTGTATACAAGCAGGGCCACCTTGAGCAGGTTGCAAGTAGTCACCTACACAGTAAAAAATAAAATAAAATTCTACTGATATTCAGACAGAGCCTTCTTTGTTTCCCTTTATGCTCATTGCCTCTTGTCAAGTCTCTGGGAATCAGCAAAATGGACCTGGTTATGTTTTCTTTGCAACTGCCCTTCTGTTACTTAAATACAATCATGAGATCCATCCTATCCTTCTCCTGGCTGAGCAGTCTCAAGGCTCTCAGCCTGACCTTGTAGAAAAGATGCTCCAGTCCCTTCATCATTTTCATGGCTTTTTTGTTGCACTCTGATGTAACCTTGTACTGGGGAACCACGGTGCTCCAGGTGTAGTCTCAGTAGCCCCAAAGGGAGAAGGACTATCTCCCTTGACCTTTACTGTCCATGCTTTACCTAACATAGCCCAGGATACCATTATCCTTCTTTGCTGCAAGGGCATTTAGTTGGCTTGTGTTCAACTTGGTGTCCACTGGGACCCCCAGCTGCTTTCCTTTTAGGTGGCCCCCAGCATGTTCTAGTGCCTGGGGTTGTTCTTAATGAAGTGCAGGTCTCTGCACATCCCCTTGCTGAACTTCCCTAGTTTCCCATTTCTCCAGACTATCCAAGTCCCTCTGGATACCAGTTCGACCCTCTGCCTTATCAGCCACTCCTGGTTCTCTGTCATCTGTGAATTTACTGTGTGTACACTCCACCTTATCATCCAGATCATTAACTATCACACAGAACAGTATTGCCCCCAGAGCTGACCTGGAGGGTTCACTATCAGTTACTGGCATCCACATAGACTTCATTCCAATACCTACCACCCTTTGGGCCTGGCCATTTAGCCAGTTTTCAACACACCTCACTGTCTGCCCATCCACCCCGTAAATCAATACCTTTTCTGTGCAGTTCTTATGGGAGGCAGTGTCAAAGGCCCCACAGAAATTCACTGCTTTTCCCACATTAAGCAGGCTGGTCACTTCATCATAGAAGTCTATCATGCTGGTCAAACATGATTTCTCCTTAGTGAATCCCTGCTGACTATGGATGAGGAGAGAAATGATGAAGGAAAATATGTAACAATTGGCACTTAATTATCTGACAAAAGTGTAACATTTTTCTATGTTAGAATTGAGGTTTGAACAGGTAATGGTTCAAGACAGAATGAAATCATGGAAGTGGTGTTTCTTCTGCTTTACTTACTACAATGATTCTTCACTCTTAATTTAGAATTAACAATTAAAACAGCAATGTAAAAATTATTCAGTTTTTAATTATTTTACTAATTTATTTTGGTTTAGTTTTATGTTTGTTATATAGAATACTGTCTTTGATTGAGGACCCAGTGATATGTAAAACCTGGAATACATTGTTTCAAGCAGCATCTCAGCCATACAGAGAACATTGACCTCCTGTGAAAACAACTTTTCTGTGAGCAGTGTTTATTTCATATTCTTTTTAGTGCTTTCAGCTATCTCTCTTACTGACTTAAACAGTACACAAGTTTCCTTCTTTATCGTCCTTCAAAGACCAAACCGTGACTAGCAGGATAGGAGAGTATCCATATTAAACATTACTTGTGTGTGCTTAATACCTTTCTGTCCCCTTCTGCAGGTGAGTAGGGGCATGCTCTGTGGGAAAACCCATATTTTCCAGCATTTCTGCCACTTTTGCCAAAGCAAAAAAGGAAATGATAGCTGAAGTGTTACTCAGCTGTACTGCCCTTATTGCCGATTGCATGCATTTTGACAAGAGGTTTGTGTCAGCAGGTAAAGTCAGGGAATATACAAATTAAGCTTTTCTGCTGTGTTGCTGCCAGCTCCAGATGTAGATTTGTTTCATTTATTGATGAGAAATACTATCGTGATTTAGTGGAGGGTTGTTAGAGTAAGTTTGGTTAAGTTGTGGTTGGACTTGATGATCTTTAAGGTCTTTTCCAACCTGAGCAAGTCTATGAGTCTAGTATTAATAAATTTCTTGTTTTATATCCATACATATTTGGATTATAGTTTAATTTAGGGTAATGTGTTGTAGTTTACTTGAAGAATAAGGTGATTGTGTATTTTCCCTGTATTCTCTGGTAGAGAATTAGAGGAACGCTTATTTGTTGCACTTCTGTGTTCGCTGAATAGGGCTCTTGCCTTAGATGTCTGTAGTTTTTACCTCTCTAATCTTAACTCTGTCTGTATTGGAAGTGGTATAAAAAAGAGTTGATCCTCTCCTGTGCTATGGGAGGGAGAACAGAGATGAGAAAAGCTACTTTTATCCAAGATAAGATGCCTTATATCCACTTCCCCTCTGAACTGAAACCCCAGTGAAACGTGAAGCCTGCTGGAAAAGACATTGTCGAGACATTAGTAATTAGTAATCAGTTAAATCATGTTAGTGGGTGAATAAAAGAGGTACAGGAATAATGTAGGCTGACATCTCCTAGTTTTATAGTACTTCTATTGTAGCAAAATAGATTTTTTTAAATATAGTTTTGATATGTGCATGTTTGAATACAAGTCTGTTTTCCTTGTTTAGTAATATTATATAATTCTGATAAAAGACTAAGCTTTTTTTTCCTTTTTAAAGAAATATTGACATATTTGAAATTAAAATTTATATAAAAAAAAAGTTTTAATCTTCATTAGAAGCATTGCCATGTGGTGCTAGCAAAAGTAAGAATAAATCAGTATTTACTTATTAATCTTTATGAAGATTAGTCTTTATAGAGATTGAGGTACTGGAGCAGGTCCAAAGAAGGGCAAGTAGGCTTGTGGAGGGCTTGGAGAATATGTCCTATGAGGAGAGACTGAAGGAACTGGAGCTGTTTAGTCTGGGGAAGAGGAGGCTGAGGGGAGACATTATTGCCCACTTCCAATATCTGAAAGGTGCTTACAGTGAGAGCGGGGTTAGTCTCTTGTCACTGGTGACAGGTGACAGGACGATGGGAAATGGTCTCAAGTCACGCCAAGGGAAGTTTTGATTGGATATCAGGAAAAACTTCTTTACAGAAAGGGTTGTTAAGCGCTGAAATAGGCTCCCCAGGGGTGTGGTTGAGTCACCATCCTCACCATCCCTGGATGTGATTAAAAAAGCCATTTGGATGTGTGTTGTAGTAGGCGCTTGGCAGGGATACGTGCTGTATGGGATAGGCCACTCCCTAAGGCGGTATCAGATGTGGTACTCAGGGACATCATTTAGCAGAGGGTTCTTTGTTAGAGTAGTATGGATGGTTAGGTTGCTGTGGTTGGACTCAATGATCTTTAAGGTCTTTTCCAACCTGAGTGACTATGATTCTAAAAAACTTGTGTCAAATCCTTTTCCCAGTAAGTATTTCTCTGCTTTGCAAAAAAATAACTGTTGAGAGACCACTGTTAATTCTTCAAGATGGTAGTTGTAACAGCAACAGCCTTTGTGGAGTTGCAGCTCTTAAGGAGAAGACCTCTTCAGAAGTTTCTAGATCATTATTTTACACGGACTTATTGTTGTAGTTTGGATAATTTATTTTGAAGGGAAACTATTTCAATAGAGAATATTTTTATCATTTTGTTCTTAACATGATTGGGGAAGTGTGAAACTGAACAAAACATTTTCTGATTTATCTTCCATCTGTGCAATGCACTCTAGCATTATTGATTCCTGTATGTTGGTTATAGCATGTGTAGTCTCTGTAAGGCAGTCTTTTAAAAGAAGCACAGTGATAGAAAAGTTGGTTGAAAGGAAGCTCTGGAGGTCACATAGTTTGGCTCCTTGTTTGAAGCAGTACTCTTAAAAATGCCAGGTCATGTTGACTGTGATGTGTCTAGATATTTCTTGAAGACCTCTAAAGATAAAAGTCTATTTATTGAGCCAGCCCATTCCTCTGTGAGAATGTTTCTACTCAAATGACTGCACATTCACTGACACAGCCTGCCCAGAGGCTGTGGAGTCTCCTCCTTGGAGATGTTGAGAAGATGCCTGAATGCAGAACTGGGCACCCTGCTCTCATTTTTCTACTTGAAAAGGACTTCAAACAGATGGGCCCAGAAGTCCCTGCCAACTTCAGTCATTCTGTGATTCTATCATTATTTCTCTTGTCTTTGTGTGGAATTATTAAATGGTTTCTAAATCACAGCTAGTAAAAGCAGGAGACTGAGAGCTGGGAGATATGCAGGTCATGTTGAATCACTATAGGTAACTTAATGAAACAACGTATATCAAGTTCTTCATTAGATTTTTTTTCCTTCTTTATTTCTCAGATTTGTTTTTCTGGCTGTGATTACTTTCAGCAATTAAATACATTTGTACATTGAGCGTGCTCTAAAGGATACAGTGTGCTACGACTCAAAATACATCTAGCTTCTCTCAGTAGCATTACTTCATTTTTTGAAGTGAGTAATTTAAACTATTTTAAATAGTCTCTTTAGCTAGGATCACGAGCAAAGGAGGTCTAGCAGATGACACTGAAGTAGTTTGAGAAATTACCACTCACAGTAGTAGCCTGTTCAACCCTTTACTGATTCTACTGTCCATAAAGAATCTATGTCCAATCAGCTGAGCAGTTCAAGACGAGTGACTATGCTCTGTGGTGGCATGACTTCAGTATTAGCGTGACCATTTTTGTATGTGACAGGGACAATATGAAGCATCTGGTAGGGGCAGACATATCATCACTGTTGTCTTTACAGAACATACTTGCTTATCAGTCTATGCTTTCAGATTGTGTGGATTTATGCTGTGGAGAACTAATTTTTCATGACTTTATTAGAAAATTTTCACACTTCAAATATTCAAATTCACTTACCGTTAGGTTCCAGAGTTAGTCTGGAAAAAGAACACAAATGCATGAGTGCAGCTGCATTGTCTCAGGAAGTACTAAAGAAAAGTTCCTTCAGATACTTCTTTTATCATATTATTTTTTTCTTTTCTTTTTTTTTTAAGTTATTAAGCTATTACAGCAAAAATTTCCTTTGTAACTTGGTGACCGAGGAATGTTTTTTTTGAAGACCAGGGATTACTTTTCATTATTATATCATTATTGGTGCAATAGCTTCTTCCTTTCACATTTAAAATTGTTATTTTATAAGGATGTTATTAAAGTAGACAGTGACTTTCCCAAAGTTAGTTTCTTGTATCTAATAATTTTCTTCCACAGTGCAAATATTTGTTTTGTTTTCTTTTTTGGTGCTGGCACCATAGGACGTTTGGTGTTTATAGTCTCCAAATGGTAAAGAGACTGTGGTGCTGTACAGTACAAATATGTTGTTAATTCACAGAGTTATGTCAGGTTGTTAAATAATTATGAGTCTTATGTGCATATATTTTATTAGACACACTTTGATAACCCATTTGTCAGACTTTATTTAGCAAAAAGAAAGAAAATGAATTTTTTTAACGCTGATTCAGATTACATTACAGGTAAGGGGTAATCTTCAATATGTTTCTAATCAAATTTTCAGTTCTTCTTGCTTTATTTGCTACCCCAATCTTCCATTTTGGATATTTCTGCAAATAAGAAATATTTACTTGGTCTTTTAGTATTTAATTATAAACCTTCCTAAGTATTTTCCCCTTTTTCGGAAGTCAATACTAATGTGAAGGGAGAATATATTTCTGTTATCTCTTGCTTTTTCAAAGTACGCTGCATCATGTAGTACCTGATGCTGAAAATATTCAAGTAAATATTCATTAAGAAATGATATATTGAAAATATTAAAAACTAAATGTTTTTTTTAACCATTCAGAACTATCTTCTATAAAGAAAGATAATGTAAGATTGTCTGGCAGCCTCATGTTTTTATCCCTTCATGCTCTTGCCAGATAGCATTCTTTTACAGCATTAAGTAACCACCGTATGTCCAGACTTCTTTTTCAGTGTTTGTCAAGAAAACTTGTATTAGATGTCTGCTTTAATTCATTTAATGAACAGCACTGTTCATCATACCAAATATGTTTCCAGTGCATCTGGATCCTTAAAACATGTACTAAAAATGTTGATATTTTGGATTTTTTCCATGTTGTCAAAATATATAGGTCATTGTTTTAATAAAGATGCATCTGTATCTTTGTCACGTTTCTCTAATGTTGAGTCTTTGAGTGTTGACTTTTGGTAGTTGAGGGCTCTTTGAATTTTCATACATTTTCATTAAGTGGATTTTCAAGTCTGGGTTTATAGCAGCAGTCCATCCAGCCCTGTACCCTCCCCTAGCTCTGTTCTGTGTCAGATTCAGCTACAGTGCTTTGGAAACCTCATAGTGTAGTAAACTGAAAATAAATTTTTGATTTTTCTGTTCCCGTTGTTTTGGCTTATGATTGATAGAGTGTCTTGAGATATGATCAGTATCTCAATGTATTCTGTTTAAATTGCCTCTACATCAATGTAGATCACTCTGAAAGTAACGCCTCCTATTTATTTCTGTGGGAACTACAACAGATAAAAAGAGCACAATAATACTATTCAGTAGAACAAATTTTCAGGTACAAACACTGTTTTTCAACAGTCACCACCATCAGTTGTGCATTTTTACCAGCAGTGAACAAGAGCCTGCATACCATGCTTGTAAAAATTGGCTCCAGCAGAGGTGACCCACTGTTTCAAAGGTGCTATGCTGGCATCGTTGCTAAGAAAATATTGCCTGTGCAGTCCATCTTTCGTCAGACAAATACATGGAAGTCATCAAACCTGGACTATACAGGGGGTGTGGTAGGACGGTCTAGCCAAGATTGCCATTGTGCTTCCTGGTCTTCAGACTAGTATGGGGCCTGGTGTTAGTTACTGTGTTGCATGAGAAAGGTCTTCTTTGGAAGTTCAAGCCTTTAGCTTAGTCAGGGTTGTGAGGTAGTGGTCAGAGTTGGTTTCTCCAAATTCCAGGATATCTAGAAGGATCATCCCTTTCCTATCCCAAAAGGCAATGCACATCACTACCCAGACAGGGCCATGTCCTAAACATTTTCTTTGTTGGGGAATTCAGATGTTGTCACTCCATGGTCTGCTGTTTTGACTCCAGCTCACAGTGGTGACATCACATCTCATCATCAGTTATGATGCAATCCACAAAACTGCCACCTTCAGCCTCATATTGTTTCAGTAGTACCTGACAAACTTGCGTACAATGTTATTTCTGTTCCCATGTGAGCATTCATGGGACCCACCTGGCACAAACTTCGCAATGTTCAGATGTTGTCACCATTGTTTCCAATGCACTGAAGTTGATACAGAGGTCTGTATAATTCCCTGGTCATAAGCTGCTGATTTGTACAGGTGAGCTCATTGAGATGCTCTTCCTTTGGTGGTTTGACAGCTATGCATGGCTGTCAAGAACGTGGCTTGCTTTTCATGCCATTGTCACCACTGCTGAAACACACCACTGACCACCTCACTGTGCTCACATTCACTGTTTGATCTCCATAAACATTCACTAAATGTCAGTGAGTCAGTGGGTGCTATTTGTTCCACATGGAGGACACACCTTTACTTTACATGTATTTCCATGTCAGATGCCATATTCCCAGACTGCCCCTCTGCTGCCATCTGTTGCACAGCAATAATGTAGCAGAATATTGGTTGAAAGGTTCAGCCTTCAGAGCCATACCACTAACAACAACCTGAGTCATGGGCCAACATAATAAAATAGGAGGCATTACTGTTAGATTTGCTTTCATATAATTGCATGTGTATATTTACACATACATATACTAGGAAAAAAAGAAAAAACCGAACAATTCCTGACAATATTTTCGTAATTAAAAAATCAGTGTTTTTTTGTTGTTGTTGTTGTTGTTAAACTAGGTAACACGTGATGATTGTTTCTAACAATGAAACAATAAATTCAGCATATGTTGTGTGACTCTTTAGGTTTTTAGATGGAGTTTAGGGCTCTGGAATATGAGCATGGTGGTAATCTTATAGTGGTGGTTTTAGTCTAAGTGAACTTGTCAAAAGAGGACTTGTTGCAGTTTACCATGTGAATGTAGGAATAACCTTACAAGGAACTCAATTATATGAAGCATACATAGGTCTGGGTGGTGCAACTACTTGATGTGAGGAGTGTTCACGGTATATTAATCCTGATACTTCAGGCATTACACCACTTGTCTTGCCTTCAAGAAAGTTGTTAGATCTATATTACAAAATAGCACAATTGTGTGGTGAAGACTTGAGGTTTTCTTCTATAAAGTTAGGCTTTGCCAGTGCCAGAATAACCCTGTGAGTATTCTGATTTCACTGATAACTTCAGTATATCCATTCGGCAATTTCTAGATGTTGTTTGTGCTTTGAGGGTATTTTTTACTGTAATATGTAGATGTCCCAGACCCTAATGTGTGATTCACTTTGCAGTGTCAGAGAACATGCCTTGCAGGTAAGATACTATATTTCTTAAGTTTGTGGCGTAAGTTCTGGATTTTGCTCCTTCCAGAGCAGTGATGTGAATGTTTCTTCTATGACTTAAATTTATTGCATTGTTCTCTTAATTTTTAGGTGCATATTATGAGCGTTGTAATGGATTTGTTCTTATTTGTTCTTTTTTCTTTTTCTTTTTCTATGTTTTTTTCCTTTTTTTTTTCCTTTTCCTTTTTTTTTTTTTTTGTGAAAGAACTGCCCCACAGATACTTGTAGTTTAATGTTTGCTTTTCTGCATCTAGTTCTGATTTGTTGTGTTTACGTGACGCACTCATCAGCCATCTGTTAGTTACAGTTTAACTTTAAAGTCTGTATGTAATTTGGTTTTATTAATGAAGTACAGCAAACAGCATTATGAAGCTTTTCTCTTTTAATCTTAAAAGGAAAAAAATCGGTCTCTAAAAAAGCAATCACAAAGAAGAGGAAAGGTGTCACAAAGTCTGCCATACCAGAATTTCAGGTAAATGATTTTAATTCTTGTTCTGAGTTCTTGAAACCTGAGTGCCTGTAAATTAATTCCCATATTGTCTGACATAGATCTTGGAAATTCTAGTCAGAGATAAATTTTCCTTTTCTAGATTAAAAGGTGTACTTCTAGTAGTGTTTTTAAACATACACTTCACATTTTCCTGGTAGAGAATGTTTTAGCATTTTTTATTACATGCATTTGACATAGTATATAAAAAGTACACAGTACTTTTTGAGATCCCAGGTAAACATGGTGCAGGACAAAACCTGGAAAACAGACGTTGTTGATGTAATGTGTAAGATATAACCTAGGATAAAATTGCTAGTGTTTTTACTGGTTTGGTTTGATATGGTTTAATGATATGCTTCATTGTGATCCTGGAATTGAAATCTAGCTTAATTTACTCAAGGACTTGGAAAAAATCCATACCTTCATTTGTTCATCTTGTCTGCAACTTCTACTTCTTATCTGAACATGAACTTTAGACCAGAGAGCACTAAGAAGAGAGTGGTAATTATAACAGTGTGTTTTTTATGGTGCTGTAACAGAAGTACGAAAGTGTTTAAGTTGTAAGTCACAATTTACATGTCCTTAACTACTTGAATTAAACTTCTCTTTTGGTGGCATCTTTTTAGAAAAACTTATTTTTGAGATAGCAGTCTGTGCTATTCTAAGTTATCAAACCTCATAAAACTACAGCTGTTGTGTAGGTAGTGTCTAAACAAGTGTATTTTTCTCAGTGCATTCCCTCCATGCTGTGGATATATGTAGTTTAGTTAGCAATAGTCTGTCTATCATGTTATCTAAAGCTTAGCCTAATTTTATATCTCACCAAAGTAAACTGTATGTTTAGGTATCTATTTAAATGCTAAAATAACGTTTTTATGCTTACCTATGTAAAATGTTAATTAAAACATAACTGAATAATTTCATCTCTTTTGATCAAAACTAGGCTTTAGATCTGTTTTAGGTGAAGGTAAGAGGTATCAGTACGGACAGTTTAATCTTTTTAGGGAACTTTTAAATTATTTATCTGCTTTTTTTAGAAGGATAGATAGGGCTGGTATAATGTGTTTCAAATATTTTCATATTTTATACCATATTTGCAGATGTAAAGCTTATAAAGCAGTGTAAAACATATGGCTTGATATTCTTTTCCACATACATGGATAACCAGATATCACTAATTTACATAACTATTTAAAGTTGAGAGTATGCTTTTAAATACTTAATAAAACAAGTTTATACAGTGAGATATGCAGGATGCAACTGCAAAAATGTTGCTATTCATATGTAAATATCAGCTCTTTTAGGAAGAAAGCAAATAATTGGAACCTGTTCGAAAATTTATAAATTGTTTTGTATGCCTCCAGTGTACAAATGTAAGAAAGGAAAAAAAAGTAGCCATAATGTACTTCATTGTCTAGGAGTAGATCCTATGTTTTAGTATAAATGTATAAATCCTTTACCTGAAGATCAAAATTCAGCATTAATGCTGAGAATAGTTATATTATTACATACTTTAATATCTTCCATCACGGAGACCAAATGACCCAAAGTGTGCATTAAAACCAGTAACTAACAAAAGAAAAAAAAAGAAAACAGAATACATGTGTGCTAATTAATCTTAATATTTGTAATGTCGGTTTTAAATATCTTTTTGAGGAAATAAACCATGAGAATTTTCTGCTCGTTTTCACAGTTCAAATGTCATGGACAAGATGTGAAAAGCACAGATCAGTGCCTCCTTATATGTGTTTTCAGATCTTACACTAAGTTCTTAGCTCAAAGCTGTTAAAAAAATAATAAAAAAGAAGCAGAGGTAAATTAAATGATTTTTTACTGAATAAAAGCACACAAAAACACGTGCTGTTTTTAATACTATGGAAATCATCTAATAAGTGAGTTGACAGCTCATGAGTTTGTAAGTCAGGTTCTACACTTTCTCTTTTAAAAGAAATTCTCATTTCCAAGTTTATAGCTGCTGTTTCCTGTTAATGTTTAAAAAAAAAAAAAAAAAAGACAATAATTATAGTTCTGTACTGAAAGTTTACTAAGTTGGTGTTGTTGGTTCTCTCCCTGACTCACGTCTACTAATATCTTGTTCTAAGTGCTTTCCCTCGTTCTTTCCTTCTTTTTCCATATGCATATACACATGTAGCTACATAGACTTATACGTACCATAACCGGAGAAGGAACACACATTGTTAGGAGCTGGGTTAATGTTTTGGCTTTTCTGTAACTGTGTATAACAGTTTTAAGTTTCATCAGCTGTGGTCTCTAATAAATACAGATCTCAAACGGGGAGTATCTGGATATTTTCCACTTTGAAGTGGTTTCAATAAAAGGACAGTTTAATGAGAAGTTAAAGTGTAACTTAAAATCATTATGCAGACAGCCTGAAGTTGGGAGCAAAACCGCACTGAAGTGCATTATGTATAAAAAGGTTGGCTGAAGTTCCAGCTGGTTATAGAGGACCAAGGAGGGGGCATCCATAATTCAGGCATATACACAAGATGTGTATTTATGAAGAAATTTACAGATTACACTTTTAAAATAATGATAAAGGTTCATTTGTAAATTCTGAGAGATCACTGGAGAGTGCCAAGTTAGAATGATACTTATCTTTCCTTGCAAAAATCTAGAGATTTTTTATTCCTGCCATTCCTCCTTGAAGTTCTAGAAACCAATTAAGATCTTTGAGAGATTACTAAAATCTGAGATTGTATCCAGTGGGAGAGGTTCAACACTGAATTTGAACATGTACTGAAAAACCAAGTCTCTAAAGCTTCCTTTATGTTCAACTGAAAAACAGAATACTTATTTCTTGTGAAAATGCAGTCCTGTGCCCTGATCTGAAAATGCCTGTGTCAAAGCAAGCATGAACACGATTAATGTACAGGGCATATACGTTAATGGAAATACTAGCACCCTGGAAAGTTAAGGTACTGTGTAGTATTTTAGAGAGTAGGGACTAACTTTTCACTACCTTGAAGTAATAAGCATGTTTTTTTTTTTCTCTTAAGATTCTTTTTCTCATAACAGTTAATTAGAAAGCATGTTCTCCAAGAGGAAGATTATATAATCTTACTTGTAATCTTATAGGAAGATTAGACTGTAACATTAGCATGTTTCTTGTTACATTCACATAACTTACCTGTAAAAACATACAAACCAATTCAGAACATCAGTGTTCTTTACCGGAAGTTGAATTGCTGCATTCTGGCAATTAACAACCATGAGCAAAGACCAGTGAAACAGTAGAGTGTCATTATGAGAAACAACTGCTGTACGTATGTACAACTTCATATCAAGGTGATCATAAAAAAAAAAAATTCCTTCATTTTGTTTACTGACAGTAGATCAGTAGTCATGCAAAACAAAAAAGAGTTTTAAATCACGCGTAAAATAATGATAAAATAAGTAATACTTTAAAAGCATTTTTTTTTATCTCTCAGTACATTGCAAAATAAATTAAGTCATAAGCTAACTTTGCTGAAGCGAGAAGGTAAGTAAAGACTGAAATAAACTGTTACTTATTGAACATGATTTTAGAAGTTTGTGAGAATTTCACTGATCATCATCTGTCTTAATTATGCCTAAAATTTGCCTACAGTTTCTATATCAGTTATCTAAAATCAGAGAAATTCACAAACTACTTTTCCTTGCAGCTTTAGATCCCTTCTGCTTTTGTATGAAAAATACATTCTACACCTAAATGGCTCTTCATTTTTAAAACACCACCTTTGTTCTGTAAGAAATGTTAGATGAATGAGAGAAATTTCAGAAATAACTCCTTCCCAATAATTGTATTAGTATTAGTATCTTATTTAAAGTCTTGCTTTTCATAAAGAAATAGATTTCTTCTTGAATGTTTTTGTGGTGGTTTTCAGTATGGCATCAGAGTGTTCCAGATATTAAACTCATCTTGACAATAAATCCCCTAAGCTGAGCTGCTGCTACCTTCATTGTTTTACCTGGAAATAATTGGTACACAAGTATTAGTATTAGAGGTGCATCTCTGCTGATGTGAAATATGGACTTCCATTACTCTGTCGGCACCATCCCCAAAACAACTTAATTTTTTTAATGTTTGCTTTGTTTTTCCTCTTGATGTACACTCGCTGACAGCTTAGCAAGTTAGATCCTGATGTCTCAAGTGACTGCTCTGACAGAACTAGAGACTGTGAAAAGTGTGGCAACACGAAACACCTGATGACATGTAGTAGCTCTGTTGTAAAGATACAGTTGGTATTCAACTAGTAACACTGAAATCATCCTTATTCTTAAAAACTCTTGCCTTACCATATATAAATTTCTAGAGGGAGGTTCACAGAATTTTAGCAAATCAAATACAGAGTTGGATGGATAGTATCTTCCTTTGGTTCATAGTTCTGCTTTGTCTTTGGTCCTTGACTCAAATACATATGGTAGGAGAACACAAAAGACAATGATGCCATTTAAAAAATGAATTCCAAAGGAATGGATTATAATTGTGTTATGGAATTCTCTATTCATGCCTTTATTGACTTTTATCAACGGCTTAGTGTGACAAACTTGCAAATTTTCGTATAATTATAATGTATCATACATTTGCTTGCAGGCCACGTGGGAGAAGAAAAATCATTATTTGCCTTCTGGTTTGCACTTCCGTACTTGGAACTTCCTTCCATGCAGGACATGTCTGTTCCATGTTATAATGATGAAAGAACTTGACATGCTTTTCTAAATGAATTTGTTCCAAATCTAGAAATTATAGAATTTAATGTGTAGTTAAGATGTTTTGTTGTCAATCAATAATATGGGGGTAAAAATTGTATCATAATAGCATATTGCTGGGTGTTTTCCTACTTGGATTTGACTTTTCTTATGTTATTTCAAAGTTTTTTCAATTCTAATGAAAATGTTTCTACCTAAAGATGTTCAGAAATAAGCAAGTCTCAACTTAGTGACCTGAATGAACCTAACAACTTAATAATTTCCAGTTTAGCTAGTCTGTAGTTGCTGTAAGTGATGGTAAGCCAAAACTTAAAGATCATTATTGTTTCTTTGAAAATTTGTTCAAGTAAATAACATCCATTTTGTTAAAGGAAGGATGTAAAAAGCTGTTTGCCAAGGACAGAAATAAGAAGAAATGCCAATGCACTAGATATACTGCTTTTGCTGAAATGAGATAGATTTTATAGATATGGCTTGGTTATCTTTTGCAATACTGCAGGTAAATATATGAGGTTCTGGAAGCTGTAACAAGAGCAGTAATGTTACAACAACAGCATATTGCAAAGCTAGTACACATTAATTCAACAGGTTTTTGTTTGGTACTCAAGCCTGTTCCACCTCAGTGCTGTACTTGAGACAAATTTGGTAACTTGTGTCATTCACTGCAGCTTGGAGGAAAAACCTACACTGTGAAAAGGAAGCTCATATACAGAGATATTTATGGTTTGTATCTGAAGTGCTTTTGTTTCAATAAGACCTTTTTTTTTTTTTTTTTTTTTTTGGAAAAAAAAAAAGAACTCTAAGAAAATACAAACCAAATGGTTGGCACTGAGTAATAGCACGAGCTTTTAGATTTTATTTAACTTAATTGTGTATTTTTCAAGTCCCACATTATCAAGTGTTTGTGTTCATTTTTTTTTTTTTTAGCTTATTTGCACTAATCTTGATGAACTCAGGGAATTAATCACAAAGATTGAGAATGAACTCAAAGATCTGGAGGACATTAAAAAGAAATCGGTATGTGACATAAAAAGTTTTCTTTTGTATGAATATAAAACTGTGCCAGTTATTTGCTTAGGGCTGTCAGCTGAAGATTTTTTGTCTTTTCGTTGATTGCATGAAGTCTCATATGGTTGGTATGTGGAGACTATAATCTTAATCTTTTCTGTATGTATTGTTCTGTTCACAGTGTTCTTGTAAGGAGATTAATTAACTATATGTTAACACTTCTCACTGCCAGAAAAAACAATACAAGCAGTGGTGATACCTTAGAAGAAGCAGTCTACTTCTATTAAGTGTGAGCCCTCTTCCCTTTAGACAAACTCTTACTGGCAAGTAATTACAAGGCAGAGTTCTCATATTTATCAGATCAGATCTTCTTGAGACCCTTAAGATGCATGTTGGGATTCCTAACCCCATTTATTTTTCGAATAAGTTATTAAAATAGGCTTTGCTGAAGTGTTCCAGAAACTCAGTATTTTTCTTGCAATGAGAGTCCAAAAACTGGGCAGTACTCAAGATGTATTCTCATCGGTGCTGAGTACAGAAGGAAGAATCCCTTCCACAGTCCTGCTGACCACAGTATTCCTGATGCAAGCTAGGATGCCATTTGCCTTTTTGGCCACCTGCGCACACTGCTGCAATCATGTTCAGCCAGCTGTCAACCAGCGCCCTTGGGTCATTTTCTGCCAGGCAGCTTTCCAGCCACTCTTCCACAAACTAATGTTTAGTCTGGAAAAGAGAATGCTCATTGTTCTCTCCAACTACCTGAAAGGAGGTTGCAGTTAAGAGGTTATTAGTTTCTTTTCTCAGGTGACAAATGACAGGATGCAAGAAAGCATCCTCAAATTGCTCTAGCAGAGGCTTACATTGAACATTAGGAAGAATTTCTGCATGGAAAGGCTGCAAGGCTCTGGAATTGGCTGCCTGGGGAGGTGGTGAAGTCACTATCCCTGGAGATATTTAAGAGATGCATGGATGTGGTCTTTAGGGACATAGTTTATTGGTGAACTTGATAGTGTTAGATTGACCTTTGGACTTTGTGGTCTTCAGAGGCTTTTCTAACTTAAATGATTCTCTGATTCTGTGTTTTGTATTGAAATAGGTTGAATAGGAGAACATCTAATTTAAGTGCCCCCTACAGCCAATTCTTTCTAATACTGATTCCTTTTTTTAATTAAACTTTTTGATAGTAGTGGTTAAAAATTTTGCTTTTTCTGTACCTTGGGCATTTGGTGACTAATTTGTGTGAATTTCTTTAGTCTGGATCAGAAGTAACTTAACATTTTTCATTATTTGAGTATTGGAGAGATGATAGAGGAGAGGCAGCAAAAGACAAACTTCAGTGCATTTCCTTAGCAAAATAGCTGTTACAGTATCTAAAGGAATAAAGATAGATGGTAATTGAAGTTATAGTTGCTAAATTGCTAATTGGTTTTAATGTAGGATTGTCTGGTGGTTATCAGAAAGACTATGTCAACAATAGAAGAAAAAGACAAAAATGAGAGTACACATTAGCATACTAATAATCCTATTATAGATTAGACTTTTCCTACTAGTAAAATTATACCAACAAGACTTCTTCAAGGGTATACAAACGCTAAATATGTCATAATCGCTCTTTGAACTGAAATCTGATAGTGTCATTATGTAAATAAGTTGCATGACTTCAGCAGGAATACTATGTTTAGTTCTAATCACACCATCTGAGAAAACCAACAAGCTCTTAAATACAGGGGTTAAGATACAACTCATTCAGTGGTCAGAAATCGTGAGGTAAGGACAATTTTTCTGTGTGCTCACACAACTCTATCTTTTGAGTCTTTAAACATTTATGGTGTTCGAAATGTTATGTGAAGAAATAAGAGTAGGATTAATTGCTGAAGAATTGATTAAAAAGAAACAGTGAAATGTTTATTTTAAAAATCATTCGGATTGCATACTTTAAAAAAAATACAAAGAAAGAGATCTTAAGTTAGATGAATAGTCAGCAAACTTGGCTAGACACTTTGTGAGGGAAGTTATTAAAGTTGTATTTTTGATGTCAATAACACCATGCATAATTAAGTTACATAACTTCAAATCTGGAGGAGGTGCAGATTTTCATTATTCATCTTTGATGTGACAGTGGCATCCATAACAGAGTTTCTTGCAGGTTTTCTGAAGCTTCTAATGTTTTTAGTAAAACATTGCTCTCTCATAATACAAATTTGACTTAATGTGAAAGCATATTTTAATATGATATATTATGATAATTTTGAGGCTGTTCATGACCTTCTTTCTTGTTTGGACCTGAAGATGATGAAAATGGTGGTGGTCTTACTGCATTACTACTTCATGGTATTTGTTTCGATGACATAAAAGAAATTCCTACTCCAGAACTTGGCAGTCTGGAGGCTGTAACGAAAAGAGCTGAGCTGTAAGACTTCTTTAACATGAGTAAACATGCTGTTTGCTGGCATTTTTTGTACATAGTTGGACTGGTTGTATCTGACGCTTCTCAGAAATCAGCTTGAGCCAACAAATGACATGAGATTTTTAGCTCAAACAAGTTTTGTTTGGCAGAATTAAAGCAGATTAGATCAAGGTTATGTAATGGAAGGATATGGATAGTTTTAGATGTAAGCATTACTACCAATTCCTCCCACAGCAGTGAAATAATAAACCTGTTTGAAAGGATTTCCACTGTTTGGCTGATTAAAATAGTTTAATTCTGTACTCGTTTCTACATCTGCAATGCTTTTTGAATTAACTGTGGTCTAACTTATTCATTTTAAAAAATTTACATTTCTATTTGATTACTGATCAGTTTGTTCTAACAGCTATGAGATGTGCATTACTACAAGCTTGAAGTAACAGTGTAGAGAAGAATTTGACTTCAACTCTTTAATGTTAAGCTGAAGTTCAGTCTTAGTTTTAGATCTTTCCAGACTACCTCACTCTTGAACTCTAGCCACAGCTCTGACATGAGGCTGCAATTTCACATATGCCTTCAACTGACATAAGCAAAAACTGCTGCCAAAAAAACAGTTCCTATTCACCATGTCTCTGGCAGCTTCTGTTTTCTCTATCACCCTGTAAGAGAGTGTAGCAAAATTCTTTGTTCAGCTGCATGAGAGTCTATTATAAACGTAACTTCTCTTTGCTGCTGGGTTAGTTTTAAAGCAGATCAATATCTTAGAGCAGCTTATCCTGGAGTCGCACAAATAACCACTTGTGTCCTGCCACGGCTCAAGGGATCATTCTGAGGACAGAATTGAGCATCTGGGGGCAAAAAGAAGTCAAACTGCTTTTGTCAGAAGTGCTTTTCTGTGACAGCTATAGTAGTTACTGATAGTACAGTCTGAGCCAGGGGTGTTGTAAAATTCTCAATCCGTTCAGCTACTAAATAGTTCCTCTCCTCACCACCTAATAAATTTCAGGATAGAGAGAAGAAAGTAAGTTACTCTGATTTATTATATATTTGACTTCCTTAATGGAAAAAAGTAATCTAAAGATGCAGAAAGAGGACTTACTTGACTTGAATCACATGGAGGAAGCATAAGCTCTGTGCATTATCTAGTAAAAGGGTGGAGGATTGTTTTGTGAGAGTGTGTAAGATACAGTGTCTTACAGCTTTGGTGCTTTGCTGCTTGTCATGAAGGATGTGTTCTGGCACATACATTGTACCAGGAGCACTGTAAGGGAAAACAAAGGGAAAATGGCATATTAGAATGTGAAAGGATACTTCAGGAGATGCCCTGTGGAAAGGTTCCATCCCTTTCAGAATTGATGGAACCTTTCCAACAGGGCATCTCCTGAAGTCTAGGCAAAGGATCTGCCCACACTGTATTCTGAAATGATGTGATATGAGGTTGCAGTTGTAAAGAGTTTGTTTTGAGTACTGAAAATCTAACTCTTTAGTCTACCTTTACAGGAGAGTACACAATACTAAATCTCCCTTTTCCCATTTCCTTATTCATATGATTCTCTTAGAATGTCTCAAAGTTTTCATCAGGTCAAATGTAGCATGCAGTGTGGAGGTATGCCACGAAAGAGTGCCAGGACTCATAGTAGGGCTTTTTGTTTCTGCCTCTATTTAGTAGCCTTGCTTACTGCTAAAATATAATTGTATTTTGGATCTATAGTGCATCTATTACACTCAGTTATCATTAAGTGCTAGGTTTCATTGCGACAGTATCTTAGATCACTAGCTTTTAAAGTGTTCTCTCATGCCACTGCTTGGCATGGTGAAGTACATTTTTTAACTAGGGAGTTACAGTCAGTTAAACCTTGGTCAATGGCCTTAAAACTGTTGTAAGCTAAATTTCTTGTAGTTTTAATTTTGCTGCATATAAAATGTTATATATTTAAAGGAAATCTAAAATTGTACCTTATGTTACCCTACTGCTTTTTATTTCCCCTGAGATATGCTAATTTGTTAAGAAGCTATTTGTCAATTGCTGTGTTTTTTACTTGGTTTTGTTTGTTTGTTTCCTATAGTTTGTCTGGAAAGTTAGGAAATAAGGAACTGTTCTAAATGAGGAACTTGCATGTTTTAAAAAGTTTGAAAGTGTTATTTATTTTTGTGGGTTTTGTGTGTGTGTATACTGATGTACATTCCACATATTTAAAAAAAAATACATCTTGCTGTGCTTTCTGTGTGTCACATTGGATAAGTAACATCCTTTCATTTTAAAGCAGTGTGAATAAAAAGTAGCATAAAAATTGAATGGGCAGGGAAATAAATTACAAGAGAAGAGTCAGATTAAAATAAAAACTTTCTGCTTTGTTGCAAATACTAAGGTGGTTAAGATGCAGCACAAGTTACCACTAGTCAATAGACAGCCATAAATCTGAAGTAGAGTGTGCTGGCTAAAAACATTCCCTTGAGATTGTACTGTGTTTTTACCTCATGTTTGCTGAAAATTTGGACTGTACACATAAACATGACACTTCATTTGAATGGGAGCTTTTAGACATATGCTGTACCTAGCAAATTAAGAAATGCAAAATAGCACTATCTGTCATGAGATAACTATCATTTTTTGACATTTTGAATCCTTTTTTTTAGTGTATTTTCTGATTTGTCAGGTGAAATCAGATGAGGTTGCGGTGTGAATGGAAATTTCTTTGCCGCCATTCAGATAATTCATATAATAATTTCTTTAGTGATCTGGAGTCACTAGAGTTTTCCTGTGTGAAAATGTAAATTAAGGTGCTCTGTAAATCAGCTCTGTGTATTTACCTGTTTTATATTACAGCATGACTTAATGAATCTTTATGATTTCTTGCTATTGTTTAACATGAAACTGTGACAAGATTACAGATACTTGTATCAAGTAGTGAATTTCCTTTTTTTTTTTTTTTTAACATTACTATTTTTTGCAGATGTTATTTTGAACCTAACTTTATAATTAACATGTTTATTCTAAAATGAACTGGGCTGTGACAATGTTAGTTAATTCTAGACACTGTTCTATGTCTATGTTAGAACACAGATCACCTGGAGGAAGCATAAACACTTACAGATTCTGTGTTTCCTGAAATGCGTAACTTTATTTTAGTAGCACCATTGGATTTGAATCATTGCTTGCAAGCCTGATGGTAAGTGCATAGATGTCTTTTGAGGGAGAAGAGAGGCTGGAACCCAGGATTCCCATGGTTAAGTACATAAAGTTAAAATGATAAAAGGAAGGGTTTTCCAGAGTAGAAGGCACCGGACTGTCCCTGCAGGAAACATCAGACAAAGGTGAGGGGAAGGATAAAGAGTCAAGTTCATGACTAACTAGAGTTTGTAGCAAAAAGGCTGAAAATTGTATTGTTTTACAGATGTGTGTAACATGCTAGTGTTCTTGGCTTCATAGTAAAACAAGATAAAAACCTCCTTTATAAAGGTTTTGGGTTTTTCGTTTTTTCTAATGTTGTTCATAAAGGTTTCAATTGGGCAGCTGTACTTCCCATCGCAGATGAACATCTTTATCTGTCTTTTCAAACACTGAATATCTTTTAAGCAGATGAGTCTTGGAAGTGCCGGATGCACTCTGAGGCACTCTGCAGCCCTTAAATCCATACCAGCCATGGAAGTCTGTATTTGGGAGTGCCCCTGAAGATGTAAAAACCCACTCATTCATATCAGAAGTTTTTAGAACTTCAGACATGAAATAGTTTGTCAGATCACAGAGGAATCCCAAAGGAATACATTGGGCCAGGGTAGAACAGTATCTTCTGTGTCTGCTGTTTTTTGTTTGTTTGTTTGTTTTTTACATTTGAAACAGGCTGTTGTTAAATTTCTTCATAGGCAACACAAGTATCCAAAGTAAAAGAAGAGTGTATTTTCTTTTTCACTGATTTGCATCACATTACTTTAAAAAATACGGTGTTGTTATAGTGCAAAAATAATGCAAATCGGTTGATTTACTAAATGAGTTTTTAAAACATTCTCTCTGTGTATAGTAAAGAAACTGGAAATATTACCATCCGTTGGTGGTAGGGGCACTGTGCTATTACAAGACTGTGCAGGGATTCTACTGGGTTAAATTTTTTTCATTTTTTTAGCTTGAGTTAGGCTTCCTTTTCCATATTCTTCTCCCTTCTCATTCCTTCTCATACTCTCAGTGAAATACGAGGGCTGCTCCAAAAGTAATGACTCCTCCTATTTTATTATGTTGTCCCACAATATCAGAGGCGGATGTTGGTGGTACGGCAGTAGAGCTTGCACCTTCCCTCCAATATTCTGTTACATTTTGTTGCCATGTGAGGGATGGCAGCAGAGGGGCACTCTGACAAAATGTCGTCTGACATGGATACGCTTATGGAGCAAAGGTGTGGAATTGAATTCCTCCATGCAGAAAAAATTGCACTTATTGACATTCATAGACACTTGCTGAATGTTTATGGTGATCAAACAGTGGATGTGAGCGCAGTGAGGCAGTGGATGGTGCATTTCAGCAATGCTAGGTCACTTCCATTGGTGCAGATCTTTATGAGCATGCCTTGCAGGCTCTTCTTCATCACTGCTGAAGATGTATAGCCACTGGTGGTGACTATGTTGAAATACAGTATTTTGTAGCTGAGAATTTTCTCTATCAAATAATTTTATTGTACTCTGTTGTGGTTTCCATGGAAATAAGTAGGAGGCATTATTTTTGGAGCAACCTATTTCTATACTTGAAAAATTTGCATGTAAGGAGCTTCCTGTTATACTTGTTTGCATTATATTACTGTATTAATGTAATGTACATGCAAACAAATAATATAATATGAGAAATCTATGTTTGCTATTAGTTTAAACTTTAGATTAAGAGATCTTTGTTGTAAGTCTCTATGGAAATAACAGCGTTTTAATAGACCTGCTTGTAGCCTTGCACCTGAAACATACTATTTTAATTTCAGCCTATGTTCTGTATTGCTGTGCAGCTTCTATTACAATGGATCTAATGTATTCTCATTTTCCATCCTTTCTCCTAAAAACTTGAGTTGTATTTTAATCACTTCCATAATAGTTTATTACTTCTTTCTGGTTTGCCTGACTCTTTAAAGGCACTCATAGGAGTCCAAAATGTTGAATTTGGAGTCTGAAATAAGGTCTTTCAATTCACTCTTACATTCATGCAGTTTTGCATATTTCTGAGAAATTGAGATGCAGAGTTTTCGAAAATCCAGCTGGCTAATTAGTTGCACACTTTGAAGGAATATAACCAATTTTAGGCTTCGGATTTTTAAAGTTTTCCACAGAATTCTCTGCTATTTCTATCTTCTACATATCTCACTAGCTTTCCACATTTTTGTTCTATTCTTCAGTACCTCTTCAGTGCTGCCTATACTAGGTGTATTTTTTTCACAACTGTTTTCTCTCAACTTCGCATAATTTTTTATGCCTTTCCTGGTATATAGACTAGTCCTCCAATGAATGTTTGCTAAGATGCTTCACCTATGCCACTTCTATCACATGTATTTTACTATTCCAGATGCATAGATATGAATTCTGCATCAAACATATGAATAGGTAGTCATACATTTAGTGTGGAACATTTTCATCATAGAGATGCTGCGTTGTATTCAGAATATTTTGTAGTGCTTTGGATTTTGATCAACCATAATATTATTTTGAAAAATCAGGTAAGACATTCCTGTCAGCACACACAGGTAGTTGTAACAAAACAGCTGACTTTAAGATGGTCTGTTGAAGAATAGTGGAATGTTTGTATATCTGCAGTTAAGAAAGATGAAATTAATGATAAATAATTAATAGCTTAAAAGAAAAAGTAGCTTTTTTGTAAACAGGTTAAGATGTTGCATGCATACAGTTTCTTGATGCATTATGAAAGTATAAGTTAATATATATAAGCTCTTATAATTAAGAGTGAAATGTGATAGTTCAGTGGTGCTTAATTTCAGTGTTCTGAGTTTGGAAAAAGCAGTGAACTCATGCTGGTAGTGAACTTCAAATCTGGGAGGTGATCAATGCAATGATAATCTAGTAGTAACTTTGCCCAAATGACTAAATGTCTGTCTAAGGAGTCATTTCGTAGAATTGTTTGAGTTGGAAAGGACCCTTAAAGACCATCTATTCCAACTCCTCTGCAAATAAACAGGGACATAGTAATGAAATAAATCATGAGATGAGGACATGTCAATTAGCAAGAATTATTATTTTTCTTAGGGTATTGTATGTTTATTTTCACCTCATTTATTTGTAATATTTGATAAGAGAGTCTGGAATACCATTTCAGGATATACTTCAGTTTGATTGGGTTCCTGTAATGGAAGTGCAAGCTGAAGTCTTAGAAAACAACAACAAAAAGTTTGAGTGCTGACATAAGATGTTCACCAGTCTTTTCATTAGTTATAGGTAAATGCTCAAAGATATAATTGATAAAGGGGTGTCATGAGTGATTTTGTTTTATCCTTTACTGCCAGCCATTCTTCCTGACTGTTTTATCCCAGTATTCTAATAATGCCAGAGGCTAGCTGTTGGTAGATAAAATGCTCAGAAGGACATGCCAAGGGTAAATACTGGACTTGAAAGAAGTTTAAAAAGTAACTCTTAAGCTTTTTCAGAATGAAAACTTATTCTATTACAAATGTACTTGCATAGCGTGAGTGATCTCATTTATTCCTTTATTCCATCAAAGTTCCCACTGAAGTTCTGAAATAGTAGAATTTGGCCCATAAATCGATTAAGAGGAGTATTCAGTATCAACCAATCTTTGAATTGAAGAAAGTTATTAATCTCTTTTCTTTAGGTATCTGACGTCCAAAGCAGCTGCAGATCAACTCCCTCTCCATGTGACATCACTAGAAAACGCTAGACTGGTGATGTCACATATACCACAGAACCCCGCTGCAGAATGGAGCAGGCCTATTAAGGGTAAGGTAAGTTTTCTCCCTCCACCACCACCCCTTTTCAACAATATTGCATGGTTTTATAAGATTTCTAATTTTCTTAATTTTATATCCCCAGGATATAAAGTAAAGACTAAAGAAAATCTTATAAAACTGCATAATATTGTGGTTGTGTGTGTGTGTGTTTATTTAAAAAAAAGAACAACAAAAAAACCCTCCCCTATAAAGTTCAGTCCTTACCCCATATATCAGTATCCTGGCTCCAGTCTGCTTTGGGGTTCCATGATGAGTATGCCAGAATAGTGTATGTTGGGACATCACGGAGAGTGGAGTCAGCATTCCCTGGCTGCTCTGGATGTCAGAAACCTAATTTTAAAAGGTAAGTTTTCAGTTCAGAATGTGTTGAATGTCTCTGTGCATATATATGGAAACATTCAGCACATTTCTTAAATTTTCTTTGTATTTGTATTTTAAAATTTTAGTTGAGAACACAGGTAGGAGTTACATTTTGTACTTGTCCTCTGTCTAGGCCTTTTAATCTCCATTGTTTTGTACTCAGTACTATACGTTGTATTTCCGGCAGAAAATACAGTGTTTTACCTATCACTATGTGAAAGAAAATAGTAATTTGCAGTTCAGATTAATGTATAGAAGCAGTGCTATTGGGAATGTGAATTACAAGCCACACGAGCATAATTCTGCACACATCCAAGTTAGCTACTGGATATTGCTGCTTAAATAATTGGTTTGGAATGTAGACTGTACAAACTTAATGAAACTTAGATTAGTTCCGGTACACCGAATGGGAACAGTTTCTTCACGCGTGTTAAAAGCGAGTTCTTCACTGACAGAGAACTTTTTCCAGCAAAGACTACCTTGGGTTGATGTGATTGAGCAAGTTTATTTCATGTCTACTAATAAAACCCTATTGGATTTCATAGACACTGTAAGGTAGTGCATCCAGATCTGCATCTCTACATGTCCATCATTTATGAGAGAACTGAACTGTGAAGCTATAATAGCTATTAAATTGTATAAAATCTTGTGTTCCATTACTCCACTTCATATGCAACTACATTTTTATATCTTTGAGTAAAAAGTTCTTTGCTATTCTGTGCTGGTAAGCACCTTATGTGCCCTGAGGTGTTGCATTCTATTTATTTGTTAATCTCATTATCACATCAAGTCATATTCAGAAGCTTTGTCTTTCATCTTAAGGAATCCACTAGCCAGGGACCTCTGAAGGACTCCCTACCTTGAAAAAGCACTATTACTATTGATGCAGTAGGTCAGCCAAAGCCTGATGAGCTGAAATCTGAAAGCGAAATGAAATGGAGACTCACCAACTTTTCTGTGGCAAGCTGTTCTAATGCAGTAGGTTTCTGATGAAAATATGTCTTCTAAAATCCAACTTAAACCTCCTAAGCTTCAGTTTGTGGATGTTTTCCTACACTTACACCATTTAGTGTAACTGAGAAGAGTTTGCAACATACCTATTTGTAAAGGAAGGTTTATGTTCTGTAGAAACTAGGCTGATATGTATTGCTGAAGGAGGGAGTTAAGTTATAGCTTCATTGGTCATTGATTAGCTTTTTGCCTGGAAAAACACTGGGCTGTGTGTTGTGGTTTAACCCAGTAGGAAGCGAAGCACCACACAGCCCTTTGCTCCCTCCCTCCACACAAGAGGAGCAGGGGAGAGAATAAAGGTAGAGGGGAAAGTAAAATATGTGGGTTGAAATAGGGACAGTTTTACCAGAAAGAAAGAGGGCAGAAAATAAAAGGATATGCAAAAAAAAGTGATACACTGTGCAGCTGCTCACCACCAACTGACCAAAGCACAGCCAGTCCCTGAGTAATGGTACTCCCTGCCCTTAGGGAGCTCCCTACAGTTTCACTCTGAGCACTGCCCTCACTACTTCTGAGGAAAGGATATTATAATTTGTGTGTGTTGTGTCTATGTCACAGATTTATTGCGAACTACTAAACCACAGTAAGAAAAGTGAGTAGTTAAGACGCAGGATAATAATTAACTTAAAAAAAATCTATTATGTTGGTATGTAACTGCATTAAAAAGATTTGGAAGCACATGAGGAGTTTTCTAGAGATTACACTTCACATTCAGTACAATTTTCAGTAAAAGCCTATCCACAGCATTGTGTTTCTGTCTTTTATTTTTGAAGTAAGGAGAAAAGTGGCCTGTAGTAACAAGCTTTTTCTGAAGTGATAATGAAGGCAGTAACATTCTCAGGTTTCTTCTTGACTAAGCCCTATGCTTGTGTCAAGCTATGCAATGCACAATACTGTTATCATTTCAAAGTTTACTCAATGATTCTATTTATCATGAGCGATTTACTAATAGCTAAAGCTATTATTTATCAAGCTCATAAATGCTCATTTTTTTTCTACTTAGACAAAGATCTTATTGTTATTTAAAAATAAATTAACTTCTCAGAAATTGACTATTTCCTGTGAACCCTATAGTCATTTTTAGTATAACTGTTTTTATTTTATACTATGTTTTAATACATACCATTCTTTGCTTTATCAAATGCATGTACAGCATTTCTGTACCGTGACAGTAGTGCCATCATTCATATTTTGCTTTGTCAAAACCCACTAAAACTGCGTAGTATATAAATTAATCCCTTTTAAAACTTCCTGTAAAATGTTTTTTATATATCACGGGAAAAATAAATCTGTACACATAATTCACATAATTCATCTGTGCACATAATACATTAGCAATTAATTCTATCTTCTGCTGATAGTAAGAGATGATAACAGATGCCTTTTGCAAGCTGCAGTATGCACAAGAGCAGTTTTCTGTTGCAGTTCTTAGTGGCAGGTTTTATGCTGCAATGTGTTATGTGTGTGAATGTGGCTGGCCAGAAATTGAAGAAAGTAGAACACAGTTCCCTAGCTTGTCTGTGGGCTCAGCACTAAGTGTTATGTTGTAATGTGGCATAATTTCCTACTTAAAACCTTTTGATTTTTTAATTTTAATTGGAGAATGAAGGAATAGCTGTTCATTTTGTAGTATAACATGTAAATTATTACCCGTAAAAGTAACTAAGATACTTCATCTCCAAATAAGCATTCAGCCTGATTGATCTTGCTGTACTTTGGAGAGATCAGCTGAAAGTGATAGAAAGGAATTAATCCATAGCCATGTCATTATTGCAGACTGCTGGAAGGCAGTCAAGTTGATGTTTATGTTGTCTTTCCTGCCATAGGTTTCTTTGTATGCTGGACCGCAGGAAGCTGTTAAAGATAAGAGTTCTATCAAAAACGAAGTATATGTATCAAAGGAATAAGTTCCCAAGTGTTACTTCTTTTTCATGCTGAACCATAATGTATTTACTGTCTTAACGTTTTCTCAGACAAGTCAAGAGAGAAAATCCTCATTTATGTAAAATGCACAGAATTTGTAGAGTGGCAGAAGAACTGAAGAACACCGCATCCCTTTTTATAGCTGCTAGTATGTGACAGAGTCATAGAATATCCCAATTTGGACAGGACTACCCAAAATTCAAATCATTTCTGAGAGCACTGAAGTCTTGTCATAATCTCTGCACTGGGCCATTCCTGACCACCCTCACTGTAAAGAAACTTTTCTTAATGCCTAACCTGACCCTTCCCTGTTACAGCTATGTGACATTCCCTCAGGTCCTGTCTCTTACCAGAGAGCAGAGGTCAGTGGCTGCCCCTCCACTCCCTTCATGAGTAGGCTGCCATAGGGCCTCCCTCAGTCTTTTATTGATTGAATGAACCTAGGGATCTCAGCTGCTCCTTATATGTTTTCTTCTTTAGATATTCCACTATCCTTGTTGCCCTTCACTAGTTTTATGACCTCATATTTTGGCACCCAAAACTGCATATGGTTCTCAAGTTAAGGCTGCAGCAGTGCGAAGTGTTACATTCACTTGATTTGACCAGCTAGCAGTGCTGAGCCAAATGCATCCTAGGATATAGTTGGTCCTTTTGGCTTCCAGGGAACACCAAGTCATGTTCATCTTGCTATCGGCTAAAATCCCCAGATCCCTTCCTGTGGGATCGCTTTCCAGCCTCTCTTACCCCAGCCTTTGCATATATCCAGGATTGTCCCATCTCAAATGCAGAATCTATCACTTGCTCCTGTTAAGTGAGCATTGGTGATTGCCCATCTCTCTAGCCTGTATTGTCAAAGGATTCAACAGCTCCTAATTTAGTTTCGTCTGTAGGCTTACGTAGTTTACATTCAACTCCTGCATCCAGGTCATTTATAAAAATGCGCAAGAGAAATAGCCCTAAAATGGAGTCCTGTGGAACCCCACTAGTGACTGGCCATCAGCATGGTGAAGTCCTCTTTAACCCTTTGAGCCTGACTCATCATCCCATTGCTCATCCAATGCATTATGTATTTGTCTAGCTGTATGCTGGACATTTTATCCAGTAGGATACTAGAGAAATGGTATTAGCAGTTTTTCTTAAGTCAAAAAAGATTACATCAACTGTCTTCCCTTGGTCTGCTATGTGGGTAACCTTGTCATGAAAGGAGATTAAGTTGGTTAAACAGAACTCTCTCCCTCATGAGCCTGTGTTGGCTATGACCAATAGCTGAGTTGTCTTTCAGGTGTTTTTCAAAAACTCTCAGCTAAAAACTTCTCCATAGTTTTACCAGACACTGAAGTGAAACTGACAAACCTGCAGTTCCCAGGGTCTTCTTTCTAATTCTACTTGAAAACTGACTTTTGCCAGCTTCTAGTTTACTGGGACTTCTCCAGGTTACTAAGACCATTGACAAGTGATTGAGATCTTGCGATGACATCAGCCAGCAATTTGAGGACCCTGGGATGAATCCCATTGTGCCCCATGGACTTGTATGCATACAGTTGGAGCAGCAAATCCCACAGAAGTTCAGGGTTGGCTGGGAGTTTATCATTACTGCAGTCATCATCCTCTACCTCAGAGCCCATCATCAGGGCCTGAAGGTAGAGGTGGAGACTGCATTAATTGTCCACTGCTTTGTTTGTGTCCTTATTTATGAGATGACCATCCTCATCGTGTAATAGAATGATGTTATTTCTGGTCCTCCTTTTTCTATTTACATACTTTAAAAACCCTTTTTGTTTTGTCTTATAATACCAGCCAACTTCAGCTCTCATTGATCTTTGGCTGCATTGATTTTTTTTCCATTCAGTGGCAAACAGCACCTCTGTAGCTCACCCATTTCACCTGACCTTACTTCCAGTGTCCACACATTTTCCTCTTCCTCCAAACCTTGAGAAGAAAATCCCTGCTGAGACCAGCCAGACTTTTACCCTACTTACTTGACTTCTCATGCTTTGGAATTACCTCCTTTCTTCTTAGAAGATGGCTGTTAAAAAGCAACCAGTGCCGATGAACCCCAATACCTTCAGAAGCATATGTCCAAAGGACCTGGTTACCTAGTTCTTCAAGCAACCAGAAGCCTACTATCCCCATATCCAGCACTGAAATTTTGCTGGCAAAATTCAGTCTTTTGTGTAATAAGTTGGAGAATTCTTGAGAAAAATTCTTAGGAAAGGGTATGTATCTAATACTGTTTAGAAAGGTCTTTGGCACTATTGCAAATACTGTGTTCTCTTCTCAGTATTGCGTTTTCCCTATTTAAGTGAGTTACAACAGAAAATAGAATCACAGCATGTCAGAGAATCATAAAATAGAAGAAGTCCAGAGCTGGATGGGACCTTGTGGATGATAGAATCATGCATAGGTCACTCTCAAAGTAGTGCCTCCTGTTTATTTCCATGGAAACTACAACAGATAACAAAGAGCGCAGTAACACTGTTTGAAAAAGAAAACTTTCAGCTACAAAACAGTCAAAACAGATTCACCACTATTAGCAAAGCCTTTTTACCAGTGATAAATAGGAGCTTTCCTGCCACACTTGTGAAAACCTGCATGGCCATCTGTAAATGGCTTGTCTTTAACATCATTGTCACCACTGCTGAAATGGAAATGGATGCACCGCCTCACTGTGCTCACGTCTACTGTTCGATCTCCACAAACATACAGCAAATGTCAATGAACCTAACTCCAATGAGTGGGTGGAATTTCATCTGTGTGGAGGAACTGGATTCCACGCCTCTGCTTCATACACACTTCCATGTCAGATGCCGTTTTGTCAGATTGTCCCTCTGCTGCCATCAGTCACACAGCAACAAAACGTAATGGAATATTGGTGGGATTGTTCAACCTCTGCTGCCATACCACCATCTGCCTCTGATGTGGTGAGCCAACAGAGCCAAACAGGAGATGTTACTTTTGGAACAGCCCTCATAGAATGGCTTGGGTTGGAAGGATCCCACAGGAGTCATCAAGTCAACTCCTGGCTCCACACGGGACTACCTAAAATGAGACCATATTTTTTGCTGTCCAAATACTTCTTGAACTCCAGCAGCATGAGGCTGTGATCACTGCCCTGGGCAGCTTGATCCATACCCACCATTCTCTGGTGGATAACCTTTTCTAATCCCTTCCTGACCCACCCCTCTCAGCCCCGTGCCATTCCCTGGGGTCCAGTCACTATCACCAGAGAGCAGAACTCAGCGCTGCCCTTCTGCCACCCTCATGAGGAGCTGCAGCCGCTATGAGGCCTCCCCTCAGCCTCCTCTGCTCTGGGCTGAGCAAACCCAGGACCTCAGCTGCTCCTCATGCATCTTGCAAAATATATTCTTCCCTGAATATCTTTTATCCTCATTCAGCCTTTCCAGACTTATCAAACATGAAATTTTCATGGAAGATCATAAAAGTACTTATTTCAGTTTGAACAGGAAGCAGTTTTAATTAAACATTCAAGTCCAAGGCTTCAATCTTTAACACTAGGAAACTGCCTCGTAGTTTGTTATTGTGACCAATTTGTAAAACTTTTTTATTAAAAATTAATTTATCTGAATTCCTGAATAAAATACAACAATATAATGCAAAAACTGTTTGCTCCCTGGGAACTACAGTAAATTATTTTTGCAAGTAAAAATATAAATGATATCATTTATGTTAAATTGAATTACAGTAAGCTGTACTGTATAAATTTAACCATTGAAAATGTAATTACATGGTTGGCTTCCCCGACTGGAGTGGACTACTATACATGTTAGTTACCAACGTAAGTAATTTTAAATACATAGTGTGTTTGTAGGGTTCTGCTTCAATTTAAATTTTAGCTGTAAAAAAATGAACATCCTTACAGTATTACTTTTTTCAGTAGGACATTATCTCTCTGTGATATAGAAAATATAGAAATGCTCCTTTGTCTTACATACACTAAGGGTAGAAAAAGCTGTGGAACTTATTAATGTTTTCTTCAGGTTATTTTCTTTCTATACTGTATTAACATGTACCAGGATTATTGTAGGACTGATGCACAATAACAAGATTCAGATGTAATGCAGTGATAAATAGATGATATTTATGTTTGCAGGGAAGATGGTACCACCGAAAGCAAGCAGTAAAGGAATTGCATGGTACGTTGATACGACTCCTTAATGAACTGTTACCATGGGAACCAAAGCTAATGAAAGCATTTCAGAGGAACAGGTAATCAGCTACTCTTTTTTTTTTAACAAAAGTGCATGTATTGAGACAAAAACAAGACAAAATTCACCTTTTTAAAAATAATATTAGTTCGCCTCTCAAAGAAACTACGTAAAGAGAGAATAGGGGAAGGCATAATCAGTGCTTTAGTTCAAAGGCTTTTCTGTATTCCAGACCTAGTTTCTCTAAGTAAAATTAAGGTTAACCCCCAATTTTTTTTTCTAAAATGATCTAAAATCCTTAATCATACCTAACTTGATAGTTATAACACTGTAAAATAGGAGTTGTATTGCTGTTTACTTGATACATAAGCGAAACAGGGCTTACTATGCACTTTGTTTCTGACTACATACTGTCTTAACCTATCTAAATGAGTTGCTGATGAATTCTCTGCAAAGCAATTCAAAGCAATTACTAAAACATCTTCATAGAGCTGTAAGTTTAGATTGCATCTAGAATGTGATATATCTGAGAAATAACAGACAAGTAAGGAAAAGTGTTAGCAGCAGTTAAGACAGAGGTGTAGCATCTAAATTCTAAGCCCTGGGGAGATTTCATACTGACTTTATATGGTCGTTTTGTCTTGAAGTGTGGTGCCACTGTTGACTGTTAGCTGTATAGCTGTTGTTATAATCACATGTCTGTTTTACCACATAGACATTGAAAGAGTAGATAATGATTAGAAGCGTGTGTCAACTGATAGGGAAAGTTAGGCTGCTGCTAATACGTTAAACATGAAGGAAGCAAGTTAAGTAGTTACATGGTGCAGAACTAATTCTGAAAATGTAATAGGTATTACATTAAAAACAAACAAACAAAAAAAACCAACAGACAGTAAGAGTTGGTTCCTTAGTAGCTCGTCAAACATGAATTAAGACCCTTATTTGGAAATCTAGGATGTTGAACATTTTACTTTATATAATAGCCCAAAGTGCAAGTTCTGTTCTTTTCTATTCTTTTTGAGTTTCTGTTCATTTTTCTTAGCTGTTCTTTTCTGCTTGTGTGTAGCAATTCAGACTCCTTTGGAAATGTGTCAGGTGTGCTATTAAAAGAATTCCGTCTTTCAGAGTATGGGCTCTCTAGTTTATCCCTTGTGTAAATTATCCTACATGTAAATTCTGTTGTGGAATAGGTTTTGTTTATTAACTGTGGTGCTCAGGTGAGTGGCCACATAGTGTGGAAGCAGAACTGTTATTTGTAAGGTGTATTCATAGAAGTACTGTGTGTGAGTAGGTCTGAGCAGTTTTTATAAGCGATATGGATGGCTGAAGTCTAACATACATATGTGCTGGTAGCTAAGGAAACATGCATTTCATGTAGAGAATTGTTTCTGAAATGAACTTTACTCATCTTTCTCAGATGTGTTTTAGGCTGAAACCCAAATTTCTTCAGCTAGCCTAGTCATTTCTGTGACAGAACTATTTGGACAGAGACATAGTATACTTTTGAAAAGCTTGGACTGAAAAACAGTTTTTCCAAATTGAGAGAAGGAGAAAGAGATTGATGGGGAAAGGTTAATTCAGTATCCTGTTCCATTATGCAGCTGCTAGGCAGCAGTGTTGCACAAATGACAAGTGGTGAAAAAAGGTATCCTGAAAGGGAAAACTGAATAAAGGTTGTTTATGCTAGTATAAGCAGCAGCACCATTACAACTCTAGCTGCAGTTGCAGTGTGTCATCCAGTTAATATCTGCTAAACACATGGCAGTCTTGGCCTTCTTGGTGGTTGAGGGCTGTGCAGAACTCCTTCGATCACTGCAAGACCTCCATGTGGATTAAGAGTTTAGAGTTCTACCTCCTCCTCTTTGTTGTCTTTACTTAGTAGGAGTACTCTTTATGACTGAAGTCCATTTTTAAATTTTAATACAGTAGTTGTTAACTTGGATCATTCTGTAGTTCCCTAGTGTACTTCTGCATCTACACTTAAAGTTTGAAGTCCTAATAACAGAGTTGATGAAGTATCTCACCCTCACTACATCTTACATAATCTTCAAGGTCGTCTTATTAGTGAGAGTGTGAAAGCTAAGATATACTAACAGATCTTACTGGCCCTGACTAAACTCACCTCGGTCTCCAGCCATATCACATGCTTATGGGCCCAGAGCCCCAATTTCAAGCCATTCTGCAGCCTTCAACCTCTACCATAGGAATGCTAGTTTCCAGCTCAACTACAGCAGTGCCCCTGCTTCGCCAAGGGTCTTGCAGATCTGGCCTGACTTCAGCCTGACCTCAGACCTGCAGCATCAGTGTGGGCCTGCTCAACAATCACAGGACTGGGCAGCCATCACTGGATCCAATCCTGACCAAAAACAGTGAATTGACTTCCCGGCTTAACCTCAGACCTGCCTCATCACCAGGAACTTACCTGTTGATTTGAGCTCATGATTGAAGCCAACTACCATCTCCAGGACTACCGTGTACAGTCACTTGGACAGAGTGGGGTGGTGTCCTGACTTGTGAGTTTTCTGCTTGATCAGCTGTAATACTCTGTTTAGCTCTTCTTCCCAACCCCCACCCCTTAGGGAGCAGCTAGACATTGCTGCACTCAATGCAAAGAATTGCAATTTTAACCCATAAGAATGGGTAAAATTAAGATATTAGTATCACAGAGACTGAGTTTAGGTGAAAACTGGAGTCTAGATTCTCTTCCACACAGAATACTAATTGCTATCATCTCTTTATTCTTTTGCTGATTAATCCTCCTGGATATTGTGTTGGTTACCACCAGCTGAATCATGCAGTTCACTGTATTTGTACACTAAAATATCCCTAGATCTCATCTAAACAATGGCGTAGAAGAAGGGACAATGGAAATACGCAGCAGTTTAGGAGTATCAAGATAAGTGTGCTATAAAGTGGATGTGTTTCTGAAGAGTGTTCAAGTGAGTAAAGCAGCTATGTAATTCCATCGTATGTACATTCTTAGTGGAGTGTGAGCCTGTGAAAATGACAGTGGCAGCTGTTCAGTTGACCCAGAAAATAAAAGGTTGTCTTAAAGGAGCAAGTTACATTATGGTCCCATTGCTGAGCCAAAAGCATGATGCATTCAAGAAAACAAGATTTCCCTAATTTGTCTAGTTATAGCTGTTTTCAGAGGCAAGATTAGTCTTTTTACATTTAATACTCAAGTTCTTGTCACAGTGCAAAATGAATTAAGAAACAGAAAATAAATGCAGTTTAACAGTGATGGACATATTTGACTCAGTCTTTTTGCTTATTTTTTAAGGATTTAATGGTATACAATTCAATTTTGGCAAGGGAAGGGATGTTACTGTCACTTCACATTTTCTGGGTTTTAGAGACTTGCAGAGCTACCCTGAAAATTTCTTCTTCTGTGGCAGCAAATGCAATTAAGAGAGTTTTAAAAGAGAGTAATGTTTTTTGGTAAAGTTAGTTTTGTTACTTTCAAGGTCTAGATTGAAGAAGGACTACGATGAATTTAAAAGACATCCAGACCATGATAAATTTACCAGAGAATTGTGGAGTAATGATGAAAGTGAGGTTGATGCTGGCAAAGATTGTTTTGCAATAGTAAGCAGTAAATCTTCAGAGTCTGCAGAATATGTGGAAATTCCCAGAAAAGATCACCCAGACAATGGTAAGCATTTACTGGAATTTGATAGCCTGAACTTGATCCATGAGCTGAATGAAGTTGACTAAGGAGCTGAATTTTTCCATCTGAACTTGCATCACATTTTTTTTCCTTAGCTACCATTGTGATAATATTGAAATATATTTTGATTTATGTCTGACAGGTGTGAAAAAGAAGGGTGCAGACATGACTAAGATGAAAATACTGATTCATGGGAACTTTTACTGTTTTATTGCTTAACTATTTATGTGATCACATAATGTATCTGTTCAGAATTTACCTTTATGGTGGGATGACCTTGGCTAGCAGCCCACCCAGCCACTCTCTCAGTCCCTGTTCTCAGTAAGACGGTAAAAGATAAGATGGGAGATCTTATGGATCAAAACACAGACAAGAATAGACTAAACATATGGATGATCGGTTGATTTCCAGTTAGAGTGGTTAGGATGGTCAGAGACAAAAATAAAACCCTGACCATACCCATCCCTAATTCAACTTTATTTCATTCCCAAATATCTTCTTCCCTGCACTGAGTGGCACAGTGGTGATGGAGAATGGCAGTTATAGTCAGTTCATAGTAGTTTGTCTTTCCTGCTCCTTGCTTCACCTTTATTCAGCTCCAGCATGGGTTGTTCCCATGGGCTGCACTTCGTAGAATTGCAGAATGGTCTGGGATTTAAGGGACTTACAAGTCCATCTAATTCCAACCCCACTGCCTTGGCCAGTGTTGCCACCCACTAGATCACGTTGCTTAAATTCCCATCCAAGCTGGCCTTGAAAACCTCCAGAGATGGACATCCACAACTTCTCTGGTTAACCTGGTCCTCATGCCTCACCACCCCCTCAGTAGAAAATTTCTTCCTAACATCTAACTTATATCTCTCCTCTTATGGTTTAAAACCATTCTACCTTGTCCTGTCACTATCAGACTGTGTAAAAAGTTGGTCACCCTCCTATTATATATGCAACCTTAAGTACTGGAAGACTGCAGTGAAGTCTCCCCACGTCTTCTCTTCTCCCGCCCAGCTCCCTCAACCTTTCTTCATAAGAGAGGTGCTCCAACCTTTAGATCACCTTCGTGGCCCTCCTCTGGACCTGTTTCAACAGCTGTGGGCCCAGGCTTGGATGTGGAACTCCCAAGTGGGGCCGCACAAGAGCAGAACAGAGTGGAACAAACACCTCCTTCACTCTGCTGACTACCTCTCTTTTAATGCAGCCCATGATATAGTTGGCCTTCCAGGCTACAAGTGAACACCACTGGCTCATACCAAGCTTTTCATCCACCAGAACTTCCAAATTCTTCTCTGCAGGGCTATTGTCAAGGAGTTCTTTGCCCAGTCTACAGTCATGTCTGGGATCGCCCCAACCTGAGTGCTGCAACACCTTGCATTTGGCCTTGTTGAACCTCATTAGGTTTACTTTTCAGATTTGTCCAGGTCCCTCTAGGTAGCATCCCTTCCTTCTGTTGTATCAACTGCTCCACTCAGCTTAGTCTCATCAGCAAATTTAACTGAGGGTGCACTCAATTCTACTGTCAAGATCGTTGATACAGAAGAGCACTGGTCTCAAGACAGACCTCTTGGGTTCACCCCTTGTCACCAGCCTGGACATAGAACCGTTGACCACAACCGTCTGGCTCTGACCATCCAATTTCTTATCCACTGAATAGTCCATCTTTCAAATCCATATCTTTCAAATTTAGAGATAAGAAGTTCTTCAACAACTGTTCCAGTATGAGTCCACAGGTTACTTTCTTTCAGAATAAGAATGCTCCAAAATCAGTCTTCTTCTCCATGGATCCCAGTATGTGTGAGGAGCCTACTCCAGTGTGAGCCCTCCATGGGCTGCTACTTCCTTCAGGCCATGTGAACTTGCTGCAGCGTGGGTTCTTCCACGGACTGCAAGTGAAGATCTGATCCAGAATGGTTCTGTCCACAGATTTCAGGAAAATATCTCCTCCATATCTGGAGCATGTTCTTCCCCTTCTTCTTCTCTGACCTTAGTTTCTGCAGGATCAGTTGTTTCTCACACTTATTTTACTCAGTCCTTTCTCTCCCACTCAACTGAAATTTGTTTTTCCAGAGCTTTGCTGTTGGTCCATTTTGAAGCTGGCTGGTCCCAGCTGTGTATGGCACAGGGGCAGCTCTTGATCTCTTCTCTATGAGGCCAGTCCTGCAGCACCCCCGCTACCAAAACCTTACTATCTAAAACCAATACATCACTGAGTTGGCAATAACTTTTTTAAAGAAAAGTAAAAATAGTAGAGCTGATTAACAGTCATCACCTCAGAGACTGCTCTTCAGTTGTCGTGACAAATGCTTATTTTTTTAGGGGTTGTTAGGAGCACATCTGCCTCCTCCAGCAACCCAACCTGGGAGTCACTTTTGTTGGGCCACTGAAGCCCAGTCCAGTTCACCCAGGGACTCCTGGTCTCTGATCAAGCTGAGGGGTGCAACTACTACTGTCCTACTTGCAAGTTCAACCAGTGGCAAAATTGGGCATGTATCCCAGAGAGAGAAATGCGTATGCACACAACAGTGACACAGCTGGTCGTGCAGACTGCCACAGGCAAGATGCAACTTTGTTAGGGACTCATATACAACATAAGCAGACATCTGCAAACTCACTCCTTTTCAGCTGGTAGAGTAGATGCTTACTGATGAAGGCACATACATGATATGCTCTAGGTTAACAGATACACATTTGCTGATTCCCTCAGTGCTGGCATATCCCTCTCTGTCTACCTGCCTGAATCCTGAGTCCTCTTAGTCACTTCACAGTTTCCCCTTGCTCAATGACTTGTCCAGCTTGATACTTGCTGCCGACACTTAGCAGTCATATACACTTGTTTTGCAGGTACTCTACACTTGCTAGTTCCCCTGGAAACACAGCACAGACCCTTCACCTGCCTGATACTGTAGGCTGGACCTCAACCCGCTTCAGGTCCAGCCTGAAGTTTGCTATGAATTATCTGTGTATATCCCCATGCACATCCTGTCTGGGGAAGATGAAGATGCTTGGGCCTTCTTTCACAGTGGCTGTTAGTAGGCATGCGGGCTGTGATGTGTGGAGCAGTGTGGAGCCCCTGACTCACTCCAGTCTCCTCAGTCACTGGTTTTCAGGACATGCACACCATTCCCAGCCCACTGGCCACACTTGCTCCAGTAACTGCCACTGCAGGCTTAAGATATGTACACCAACAGTCTGACTCCAGTAGTTGGCCTCAAATCCACTCACACTGGTATTCCCAGTAGCTGGCACTGTGGGCCACAAATTCTGCAGTATTCTCTCTAGGTCCAGGGGACTGTGGCCGCTCCAGCTACTTATGCTAGGAGCCCCGCTCCCCCAGTCTGGGGTGCGTACTGCCATGGTCTGACTAGCATCAGATCTCATTCACAAATACGTCTCATTGCTAGGTGTCAGTTGGTCCTTGCAGCACAGATACACATGGATGGGAGTGAGATTACACAGAGAGATAATTATGAAAGGATTTAACAAAAAGATCTAAGAAGGTAGGACTGACTGTAGTGATCAGACACGGCACTCAGTCAGATGAGAGTACAGGCCACATTTTACACATGCTGACCTCTTCTATTCTTTTCTGCCCACCCTTGCATCCCCTATTTTGTGTATTATTCCCATCAGCCCCCTCTCCAGCATGCTTCTTTCATGGGTTTGCCCTGCTCTATTTCCAGACTGCAGCCTCATGTCTGTGATTTTACCAGTTGCAAAGTCCAGACTGATCTCTCTCGAAGTGATGCTTGTGCTTTCTTGAGAGCCCAAGGGGCCAGTGAGATTGTTTCTTGTCATTGTCCCTTTGTTTGTTTTGTTTGGTCTGTGTCTCTGCATATTTCATTTCTGGTTTCCCATTTTTCCCTTACTGTCCCAACTGACCAGGTCTCCAGTCACATAACCTTGGTGGAAGAAGCATTCTCACATTTTCACGTGTATTCACCAATTAATACAAAGTTTCATTTTCCTCACTTTCTCATGTGCTGGTCAGATCATGTCTCTGTATGTCATTCCTTACAGGTTCCTTCTTTTCTTGTTATCCCCATTTTGCAGTGGAAAAGGTCCTTGACCAGATGGCTTTAAAGGAGCAGACACTTTCCCTGCCCGTATCCCTACACTTAAACTAGCATTTTGCCTTTAGCTAAACACTATTGATTTGTTGTATAGAGATACCAATTGCAAACTTGTAAGATGCGATTTCTGATTTATTTTCCTTGCAGATGAAATGAAGCTATTAGAGATGAATTTACCTGCTGGGAAAAGCAAACTTCTGAAAAAAGAATCAACTTCCAAAGAAATACACAAGACACTGCTCAAATCTTTTAAACGTCAGTCCAAGCAAAACAGTTGTCTGGATCAAAACACTAATGAGCTTTCACCAAGAAAGAAAGCTAAGCTGAGCACTAGTGAGGCTGCAGTCCAGAGTTCAGAAAGTAGCCTACAGACAGATAGTTGTTTGACTGATCTGAAGCAACTTGAAGGATCATCTCCAGAATCATTTTCTTTGACAGATCCTGCAACATCAGTATCGAGCTTTCTGAAAGGGACCAAACCCATCCAGGCCTTGCTTGCCAAGAATATTGGGAACAAAGTGACCTTAACAAATCAACTGTCACCTCCACCAGGCATAAATGTATCTACTTCTGAAAAGCCAGTTTTATCACCTGTTGAATCATCACTGATAAAACCAGCATTGCCATGTCAGACAGGTTCAAAGACTCCTTTACAAATGGTATACAAAATGCCAAATGGACACTGCGTACCAGTAGACCTTCACAACAGCTCCGTGAAAATTCAAATGCAACCTGTGATTGACCCTAAAACTGGAGAAAAAGTAATGCAACAAGTTCTTATCTTACCTAAGAATTTTCTTTTGCAGCAGAAAGAAGGGAAAGTCATGTCCAAGGATAGTAATTTACTCCAGCAGAACTCTTCTGAGCTGCACTGTGCAACTTTCCCGGAAATAACAAATGTCACTGTATCTTTAACACCTGTCCTGGTAACAGCACCTGCAAATGTTACCTCTCACTCAACAAGTACAATTTTTAACAAGAATATTTGCAACTTGTCACAAGGGACTGTTTCCACCAACAGTACACAAACATTGCCTACTACAACAAGTAGCTTGGTATCATCAACAGTTAAGGTGTGCCAAACTGAACATGACAAGCTTAGGACTGAAGTTTCAACTACCACATTCCCTGTGTTTTTGTCTTCACCTAGTATTTCCACAGCTAGTCAGTCTTTGATATCAGCAACAGCATTAAGTGCATCTACAAACACTGCTACTGCCTTTCATTGTCTTGCATCACAGCAAGCAACCGAATCCTTTGAAACTAGGCAAGAGTTGAAAACCGTTTGTATAAGAGAATCACAATCTATTCTGGTCACAACACGAGGTGGAAACACAGGAATTGTTAAAGTACAGACAAACCCAGACCAAATTTCACCTACTAGTATATCTTCTGGTTCAGTTTTGACATATGCATCTCAATTTAAGGCTTTTTTGGTGCCAAAAACCACAGCATTATCATCTTCTACGCTTCCATCTGTAGCAACAGCCACATCTAGTCTCCCACATTTTGGACAATCATCTGTTTCTGGATTTGCCCCCTCAACAGGTTCATCTTTTAACACTCCACCTTTCCCAGCTGATTTTAACCAGGCAGTGGATAAAAGTATCAAATTCACATTACAGCAGCCAGCTACTGGGAGCTCTTTAGGTCAAGTAGTAGAGAACACCTGCCAAGTGTCCTGTCCTTCTTCATCCTGCATTTCATCAGCTAGCAGCTCAATATCAGCAACTCCGAACAGTCCCATTAGTGTGACTAGCACTAGTCAAAATAACACAGTTGTAACTCCAAACTCTTCTGTGCAGCAACAATGTGATACTAAAACTAAAACAAATTCTGTTATTCAATCAGAGTCCAGTTCGGTAATAAATGGAGATTTTATCAGTGGTACTCCAGTACAGAAACTTACTTTAGTCACAAATCCACCTATTTTATCCCCCTGTGGTGCATCAGGAGTCAGTGTTATACCATCTCTAGCACCTACTGGTGTTAGTGCTCAGAAGTTAGTTTTCATTAACACACCAATTCCCAATGGACCTTCAGCCACTACCCTGGTAGCAGAGTCTCTGAAACATAACCTTCCTTCTTCTATAAGCAAAACCTTTGTTAGTGCCACAGAGCAACCACAGTTGGTTCTGATCCCATCTACAATGGGAGCACCAATAAGAATAAATTCATCACCAACCATTGCTCAGGTAAAAGATGTGAAAATTGGACTAAATATAGGTCAAACCATCGTAAATACTAAAGGCAGTGCACAGCAGACTCCACCAGTTAATATATTGCACTCTGCAGTTTCTAAGGGAGAAGACAAAAAAAACATAGGCTTGGCTTTATCA